>NC_061121.1:46468402-46480179 GCF_002878395.1 Capsicum annuum
TGTTTCTAATAATTTCAGTAATTCCAGTATTTCCATTATTTCCAAAGCACATATACAACATATGACACAAATAAAGTACACATACATAACAAGAAGTAAATGTAAAGCAATAAAACAAACAAGTGAAATAATGCATACGATGACATGAGAATGATGATGCAAGGTTCACAACCATCCAAAATGAGTATTTCCACAATCAATACACATGATGTATTTCCACAACCAGTCCATATGAAGTATTTTCAACCAACCACAATGTTATAATTCCACAACCACGTGAGCCAATATCCACTCACTATTTCCACTATCCACATATTTTCCATATGGTTCACATGTCCACAAAGTAAGATTATATCACAATACACCAAAGGCACCATAATAGGTATTTTTAACAACACAATACAATTATTCTCATGTATTCAAGGCTATCAAATTATCACATAAAACCCCACACAAACACACATATCACATGATATCTCTGATTCAACAATTATATCACATTTAATCTCCCATACGAGCACAACATATATATAGCCATATTTCATTCCCACCCTTAGCATGAATTTTGGTATACAAATTAGCTACACAACCCAGTTTGAAGAGTTAAACCATATCCTACCTCGAAAGCCAAAACCGGCCCGCTACACTTTAAACCCATGACTTTATGACAAGACCCAAACTAGGACCTTGTCGTAATGGGCATCCCAAGTCCAACCAGGACTAGAGACCATCACCATTACCCAACCCAACCAACCTAAGCACATCCTGAGTCGAATGAATTTTGAACATATAGTAAGATAACATTATTGCATAATCTAAGACTATGGGATAGGTTTATATCCATGACCACCAAAATGAGTCCAACCATACGATACCCAAATGATAACCAATACCAACCAAACTATAACCATATAGGTTCCATAAATAATTATATATAGTCCCCAAATAAAAGAGGATGGAACAACTAACAATACAGTCAACCAGTGTCAGCCCCAATACTAATACTAATACTAAGTCAAACACCAATACTGATCCTGCCCATACCAACTAATAGTAGTTCAACAAAAGCCTCTAACCAAAAGAATACCAAAATCAGGTTGGGACATGCCCCCAACCATAGCCAAACCAATATCCATAAATTAACCAAAGTATGAAATAACATCCATAAAATGGATCCTTCTGGAAAGATGTAAGCTTACCACTTCAATTCAATAGCTGATCCCAAAGTCCGATCACTAAGCAAAGGAGTAAAATAGTCGATTCCTGTATTGCATGGGGATAAACCACCCAAAGATGGGTTAGCAGGTGAATTCTTGCATGAACTCAGGATAAGAATAAAATAATGTCATTTAACCAAACCAAATAATCCATTCATATGCATACAAACCATATATAAATATATATAACCACGCCGAGAAAGGGAATTGGGTTTAGCATGCATTTAAAACTATTAACCTGAGTATATGTAGCTTTACTGTCCTTAACCACCCACGGACTATATGGGTCCAGTGAAATCCCCTGAACCAGCCCCATGAATATAGCCGCACAAATCAGAGATACCATAAGAGTAAGGGATTCTCAAGTACCCTTACCCTCCATGATATATATATACAATGTACTTAGAGGATTCTCATGTACCTTATAGTATCGTAAAAGGGTTTCCATGCCAATACCTCTCAAGTCGTCAAACATGAGTTTCCAGTGTTCGTTCATTGAACTTCTACCTTCACAGTTAACTATGACACCCCGCCATTATTGCCCAATTAAAACCATTCCCAACCAACCAAACCATTGTTGTTAACCGAGTCTATACATAGTGGTATCGTCATACCGACTATAACTTACAAGTATTATCCCGAGCCAAACCTTTTTGAGATTAAGGGATTCCCATGTACCCATTCATCATATTATCCAATTAATTTGGGGGAGTCCCATGTACCCCACAAGTGTTCCATTATTATGATTACTTGAGTGATTCCATTGTAGCCCACAAAGATGATTGTTAAACCCAAAACCATTATATTTTGACCATTCTAAATCATTTAACCATTTAGGGTTCCATTACCAAGTTTAAACCATGAATATGTTCCATTAAAATCCAATAATATAGTGAAAGCATTCTCATTGGCATTTTATCAAATATATTGGGGGCATAGTATCTCCAAAACCAAAGTCAATTACCAAATACCCATTCCCATGCAACCAATTGTCCAAAACCACCATTAAAGCATACAAAAGCATAATTAAAATATGGAAAAACTATAATCAAGCATTTATAACCAAAACCCCCAAATTATATTTGAAAACCAAAAGCCATACAATAATCAAACCATGAAAACATTGTATAAAACCACGCCTTTAGTTGGAACTAACAATGAGGGAACAAAACACACCTTAAACCAAGAAGATGATGGAGAGAAATCACCAACACAAGCCCCAAATTAATCCTTATAATAATACCCTAGCTTCCCTTGCCCAAGAAATTTGGAGAGGATTACAGAGTGTTTTTCTAAGTGTTAAAGAATAGAATAAGAGGGAAAATAACCTCCCAAGTGAGTTAAAAGTCGTAGGGCCTTATTAGGTTAAGTGGAGAAATATCCAGATTGCCTTCACTTAAATTGTACCAAAATCCCCTCAGAGGGTTACGACTATCTATATCATTCGTACCCTTCAATACGAGTGGTACCCACCATTCGTACCCAAGGCCATATCCCTTGGATCCAACACTTTCCAAGGTATGATTCACCCTAAGTCATGTCATATCCATGCATACGACTGGTACCCATGATTCATACCCGTGGCAGAATAAAATCAAAGAGGATTAAACACTACTTATTATACGAGTCCATGGTACGACTCATACCTTGGCTTACGGCTTATGGTAAGCCACTCGTACTCAGATACAATTTAGTCTACCAAGTATAAGATTAAGTGAAGAAAAGTCCCAAACCAAACAACCCGTGTCCATCAATACGACTTGTACCATCCAAGTCGTATCTATTCTAGAAACTAAATCCAACCCACCAATCAACACTAGTCAATATATGACTAAACCATACCACTCGTATCCCAGTGTACGAGTCCAAAAACTAGAAATCTAGGAAATTTTCTAAGGGTTAAAAACCCAGAGTGTTTCAGTCTCTCCCACCAGGAACATTCATCCTCGAATGACGGACAAGGTAGGGTAATCACAAGCATGATTTATTTATATTTTGAAATATCAATCCAACCTTTAATCGAGTTAGAAAACACATATACAAAGATATAAATCTTTCCTTTAACAAAATTTGAAAACAAAAGTATATGGAAGAACACATACCTTCTGCATGAATCCCAGGAGAAGAAAATAGATGCGGTTACTTGGACTTTATGTCCTCCTCCGCTTCCTATGTAGCCTCTTCCACCTTGTAGTTTCTCTATAGAACCTTAACTGAGGCCACACACTTGTTCTGTAACCGACTAACTTGCCTAATAAAGATCTCAACTAGAGCCTTTTCATAAGACAAAGAATCTGAGATACCCAAGTCCTCCAAAGGAACCACCGAAGAAGGATCACCAAGACACTTCCTCAATATAAATACATGAAATACCTGATGAATGGAGCTCAAAATAGAAGGCAACTCTAATTTATAAGCCACATTACCAACCCTTCGCAAAATCACACAAGGATAAATAAATAGAGGGCTAAGCTTTCCCTTCTTACTAAAACACATTACTCCCATCATTGGAGATACCTTTAGGAACACCTGATCCCTAACCTCAAACTTTAAGTCTCTACTCTTTATATCTGCATAGGACTTTTGGCAACTTTGGGCAGCCTTAAGACTATCCCAAATCACCTTTACCTTTTCCAAAGCCTGATAAACCTAATAAGGACCAAACATATCCACCTCACCAAGCTTGAACCAACCAATAGGAGATCTACACATCCTATTATACAATACCTCAAAAGGGGCCATCCAAATACTAGAATGGTAGCTATTATTATAAGCAAACTCTACAAAAAGTAAATACTCAACTTACCACCATATCAATCACATATGCTCAAATCATATCCTCTAATGTCTGAATAATTCTCTCTGCTTGCCCATCCATCTGAGGATGAAAAATAGTACTCAGACTCACCTTAGTACCCAATCCCTTCTGAAAAGACCACCAGAAATGAGATAAAAACTACGTACCCTAATAAGAGATAATCAAAATAGGAACCCCATAAAGCTTTACTATATTATGAAGATACAACTTCGCATAGTCCTCCGCCAAAAAGGTAGTCCTTACTAGCAAGAAGTGAGCAGACTTTGTCATCCTATCCACTATGACCCAAATCGAATCAAATTGGTTCCAAGACCGAGGGAGATCGATAATGAAATCCATGTTGATCACCTCCCATTTTCATTCGGGCAACTCAATTTCTTAATATAACCTACTAGACATTATGTGTTCAACTTTGACTTGTTGGGGCGCCATGCACTTGGCTACAAAATTAGCCGTATTCCCCTTCATACCATTCCACAAATATATCTCCTTGAGATCATGCTATATTTTTGTAATACCCAATATTTTCGGGCTAGGCTTTGAACCATCGTTCCTATGCGTATAAGCTATGATCTAAATGATTCCCATGTAAACATACATTTCATGATCTTTATCCTCATGTTTGATTTGCTTTGAGGTGAAAAATGTCGATAAGAATCACTTAGAACAAAGTTGAGCTTAGAGCCTTTGATTCATTCAAAGTTTGGTATTCGATCCTACAAGAGTCTACTTTAAATGGGTATAACTTTTTATATACATAGAATTTTACATCTCAAGACCCACGAAATTGTAGATAATTAAATTAGATTTCCAATGATACCAATTTCGCCAAAATCTAATACCCAAGAAAAAAGTTATGGAGTTTTCTGTGTGAGCCAGTAAGCCGATGCGATATCGATACGACGCATCGGCATGCGCATTACAAAACTATTTCACATGCTAATTCAGTTTTTAAAGGGTCTAGGGGTACTTTGGTCACTTTTCCTCACCCAAATCTGCCCATAACACTTAATTTTAGCCCCCAAAAGTAAAATACACTCAATTATTCATCTATTCTCTCAAAGAAAAACCCTAGCCTCCTCAAGAATACCAAGAACTTCATCAATCTTTCTTCAAGAAAAGCAAGAACTCAAGTTTAGTAATTCAAGAATGCTTTTAAGATTGTGTTTCTCCATCAAGATTAAAGCTTTAAGGTATGTGGGAGTTCATCCATGGGTCCTCTTTCACCCATGGAGCCCTAAAAACTCTTTTTTTTTTTAATTAAAGAATGAATTTTCCTTTACTGTGGTATTTTGTATATTCAAGAAAGATTGAATTTCATGTTTTCATAATGTTTTTAATTTAATTCAGCCCATGTATGATCCCATGAAAGATTTTAAATTTTTCATGCTATGAATTTGAATTTCCCATGCTTTATTCAAGTAAATTCCATGATAGATCCTAAATTCATGATGTTTAGTAATACTCCCATACTTTAAATTTATGCCTTCCACATGTTTGATGAAATTCCCATATCATATTAAGTCGATTTCAAAATGAATCCACAAGTTATGAATTTTTCCATGTAACTCTATTATTCCTTCATGATTAAGATATTGTCGTGTTCAAGTTATGAACTTTACATGTTTTGATGAAATACCCATATCCTATTTCAAGAAAATTACATGTGAATTCCCCAATTCATGATTTTAGTTATGAAATCATATTGTGCTCCCATGTTTAAGACATTCCCATATCCAAGTTCATGATACCCATATGTTTGGTGAATTGCCCCATATTAAATTATAAATCTCCACTCACTCGATAGACTTCCCATCCGAATAGAATAGGGTAATCATGACACGTTACTATGTGTTCTCATTTATGTACAAGTCCATAACCTTCAAGTGTTTGATAAAATGCCTCAGTGAATGAATTGTGAATAATTGACTATGGCTATGCTTTTGAAAATCATGCTATGGTTTGCTTTCAATGCTATTGAGTCTTGGGGGTATTTAATATCTAAAAATCTAGCTATTTACCTAGATATACAGTAGTTACAGAATAGTCTCAGTAATGTCACGATCAGTAGTACTCAGTCAGTTACAGAACTCAGTGAACTTAGTCAAGTTCAATCAACCAACACGATCAGTAACAGTTCAGTTAAGCCTAGTGTAGTCCAGTTTCTGTCCCAGCATCACTTACACATTAATAATTACCTCAGAATCCATATGCACTATTATTTTTAGACTACCATGACTTGAGCTTATAATTTATCGATTATCAGTTATCAGTGCATACACCAGCTAGTATTCCAGTGCCATTCAATTGGGAGTAGGATTTAGCACCGAGTGAGTATAGGGTTGGCGGCTTCCCTGCCAGATAAGAAGAGTCGTTAGTAGCAGTCCTTGTACTCCAAAACTACGTAGCCAGTGTAGGATTTAATGAGTCACCCATTAGTTCAGGCTTGACTACCTCCTAGGGGTCACTCGTCAGTTTAGGCTTGGCACCCTTAGTCCGTCAAGACAACACAGTACATTAATGTAGTGGATCCATACAACCAGTGTTAGTACCCATGGCACAGTACTGGCACCCTTCCAACTAGGGTTACAGGTTGGACCTCGATTAGCTTAGATTGAGGTATGTCAGTTAGATAAACACTCCCATAGTTTCAATTTTAGATTCATTCTCAGTATAGAACTTAATTCTATTCTGCAGAATTAGGACTGTAAAAAATAGTCACCTAGTTATTAGTAACTCAGTTATCAGTAATCGCAACTATCAGTTAATTAGTTATTAGAACTTAGTATTCAGTTCCAATATAAGCTTAATTATAGTCTCGATTATAGTCTTAGTTACAGTGTCAGTTACAGTCCTAATTACAGTCCCAGTTACAGTCTTAGTTATCATCGTAGTTACAGTCTCTGTCACAGTCTCAGTCAAGTAATTAGATCAGTAACTCATTTCAATTTTAGGGTTGCTTGAGCATAGCGTACAGTTATCAGTTATTCAATTATCAAAATTTTAGTACTTTAGATTACCAACTATTTTAATTATGTTATACACTTGGTCTTGCATTCTTTGATAATACAGTTTTTATAAATTCATGTTCAGGTATCTCATGCTACTCAGTCATTCCCTTTGTCATATGCATATTACTCTACAATTTCAACCCAGTTATTCAAACTAAGTATAGATCAGTCTTACATGCCCAATATTCAGCTATTAGTCATTCAGTTAAGCAGATAAGTTAGTATGTTTATGCATTCATGCTTCATGTGATTGTATATTCAGACCCTCAATTTATGTCAGTCTCTGTCACATAGTTTCAGATCCAATATTCATACAGGATCCATGTTTTATCATATCCTAACTTTAGTTATGTGTATATCATTAAAGTAAAATTTACGGAAACTAGTGTAGAGTTTCACCATCTTATCAAAAAATATTTGTCACTCATGCTTTGAGATATTTTTATTTTCAATTTATTCTAGCCTATAGGTGAGTCTACTTACACTTAGCATGCATGTTTTATGATTACTTATGAAATCAGTTTTACTTATTGCATTCACCCCTGCACACTCAGTATATTCCAGAAGTACTGATCCACATATACATCTGTGTGGCTACATTGTTTCATAATATAGGTACTAATTATAGCCCATACATCATGAATAGATAGTTGCAAATTCCAACCAAAAGGTGATGAGTTCTCCTACTTTGGGAACTCTAGATAGTTTTAGTTCATGTATAGTTTATTTATTTTCCATGCGTATTGATTAGTGGTAGTTGGAGGCATGTCCCAACTATCAATAGTCAGTATAGTAGAGGCTTCATAGATGTCAGTCAGAGCTAGTCATGTAAATCTCAGTTTCTTCCTTCAGATTTATTAGTTTATAAAGCTTTATTAGTATTGTATTTATTTAAGATTTTTAGTATAATTATATTTCTGCATAGTAAAATAGCTATTTATTATGTTACAATTCAGTTGCTTAATAGTATGCCAGTTCATGGGTTAGCTTGAGATCACTTGTAGTTCTAAGAGCTGTGTGACGACTAGGGGGTAGTCTCGGGTCATTACAAATTTGGTATCAGAGCACAAAGTTTAAGTGTCTTAGGGTGTCTATAAAGCCGTGTACAGTATAGTTTTGTAGAATGGTATGAAGACGTCTGTACTTTCCTTCGAGAAGCTACAAGGCATTTAGGAAATATTTCCTTTCTTTCAAGTCTCAGATCATGCAGTAGAAGTATTATCTAAGAAATTTATACAGATCCTCATCTTGCACTATTCATGCTATGGTAACCCCACCTTAGTTTTGAGGCGACAGAAACAGTGATGCTTAAATCCCTACAAACAGTGTTCCTCAGCCAATCCCCACAAACAGTTATGGGATTACATCTTGGCTCAGAAAGTATACTATTAGTTCCCTTATGTCATAAGGTTTGAAATATTTCATTCATGTTCATGAAAATCGTGTGTTAAGCCAAAGTCAGATGTGCTTTTAGATTCCTTCTTAGAATCCTATGCTAGCATGTGATTTAGAGTTAAAATCATGAACCCAGAAGTTTAATAGTAGTAGAGTCTGGATAGCATTATTTTGATTAAGCAAATTATATATTCATAGGGCTAGTTGTACGAAAGTTGAATTAGTAGGCTTGAACAGTGTATGCAAGAATTTAAGTTTGTTGATTCGAGATTGAGTATGATGGTGTGGATGAGTTTATCATTCATGTGTATTATTATACCCCAGACTCTAGAGTAAAGTAATTGCAGTTTAGATTAGAGTTTAGTAAAGTGGTCACAGACTTAAGATGATAGCTTTAATCTAAGGGGAGATGATAGAACAAGTGACCCAGTCAGGCTCTTAGATTCTAGTAGTAGTGCCAGTGTTTGTAGAAAAGTAGTAAGGGAAGATGATTCCTAACCTATTCTTATCTCGGTGCAAAATTTTTCAGCCATCACGACATCTACTCATGTCTTACATGTCAGCTCCATTATCATAGCTTATATTTATGCACTTTATAGAAAAACCATGAACGCTTTCAGTTTCTAATATGAGGAGTTCTAGTTTACTAAGTAGTATAAATCATGTTCCATGAAATCATGAACTCCAAAACTAAGGTCATACAACTCATGAATCATGTACTCATGTTTTATAGTATGTTCAGATCCTGATACTCATTCTAAACTCATAATTATCAGGAAATTCAATTTATGCCATGTATGTACTCAGTTCAGACCTCTTTTACAAATTTATGTCATTAATACTTTTTTCCTCAGGCCTCAGCTGAGTGTCAAAGTTATTCTTTCATGTATCAGGTCCTCATATTCTAACTTTCAGTGACCTCTCCTTATGTCATGATGAGTTAAAAATTTTGTGTGTGTTTTCTTGGGCTAGTGCATGAAAGTTTTAAGGATAGAGGTTTAGAGAAAATGAGAAAGATGCTTTTGTGGTGGTTTGCCTACAAGTTCATGTGTGGTTATTAAGATAGGCTTGAATATCATATTGGTGTACATGTGGAATGTAAAGTTGAGTATAAGCCTTTAGTATAATTCAGTCCATATAGCCAGCAATCCAGTCTAGCAGTCAGACAGACAAGTTCCTATGGTTTTCCATCTTTTCTATTCATGAGGTAATTCACGTTCATGCAAATTTTGAATTCAGATCAGTTTATGCATATGCATTAGTTTTAGGTTCCAGGTATTCAGTCATAATCCAGTCCATAAGTTTCTCGTGCATTATATTAGTCATTTCTTAGTATTTTAGCTAAGCCAGTATCATTCGGGGGATGCAGTATCCCAAGGGGGAGATGTAATACCTCGAGTATTCATGTCCTAAACCTTTTAGTTTTCTTCACGAAATAGGACCCATCTTGAAGTAATGGTTACTCATTAGTTGACTCTTTTATTTCTATCTCAGCCTTATAAACATTCTCATGAAACTGCATGTATCCAAGAAATTAGTTCGGTTCATGATATTCAGTTCATATATCATATTTCAGAATCAGTTATGCAATCATGATCCAAGTCAGGCATGTTCATAATATAATCTCACTTACCTTCGTACAGTACTTGATACGCCCAAATTACAACTATCATTAGAAAGTGTAAGCGCTTACTGTCAAATATAGAACCCAACTGGGTTAGGTGTCGAATCTCACAGGGAATACTATGCTCACTAAGTATTACGGTTGTTATTAGACTATTGATCAAGGGCTCCAGAATAAAGTGGGGATTTTTATTTATCAACTGTATTCAAATGTTTTTCACAGAAAGTAATCCAAATATCGATTTTATTGCAAATAGTAATTCAGTATGAGTAGTCAAACTAGAGTTATGATTACCAAGATGCTTAAGCAGCTAGGGTTGTGAACTATTTTGAATTCCCAATGAACAATTCTAATTGCAAGAGTAATTGAATTCTATGATTTACCCATTAGTTTATCAACCTAAATGAGTAGCTTATCCCTTAATTCTTTTAAACTTAAGGAACGTGTTATTTATTCAACTATATTCTCACATGGGTTAATCCAGTTAAGGCATCTACCCTCTATCCAAAAGTTAAAGCCTTTAGATTTATGTAAACCCTTTCTTCTCCCAACAAACACTTTTCTATTAGAACAAGTGTTGTTCTTGGGTTCACCTTTCAAGTTTGCAACCAATAAAAGTCATTAAAGAGAAGAAGGGTTTATGCAATATCAATTAATCATGGGAATCTACTAGATTCACAACCCCCAATCAACTATTCACATCAAGCCTCCCATAACCCTAGTTATGAGAGCTTAGCCACACATCTCCATCATAAAAAGAGAAGAATTCAGTGTGTTATTCATAAATTAATTCAAAATATACTTACAAAAGTCACAATTATTGTTCTTCAATCTCTAATGGAGAAAATGATAATGGAATCTAGATCCACAATTCTAGAATGAATCCCAAAAAAAAGCTCCGTACAATATGTTTCAAGTATGGAAACCCTCATAAAAGATAAACGATCAAAGATACCTAATAAAACCTAAAACTGGGTATTTATATGTGACCAAGTAAAAAGGATTTAAAATTTGAATTCAGAAAAAAAAATGCATCCAAATTGGTGGTCAAATTGGTAGTCCACCGCAAAACTGGTGGTCCACCATTTTGACCATTGCTGAGTGTTCTAAAATCTTGAATTCTATTTAAGTCTGGTGGTCAGGTTAGTGGTCCACCGCAAAACTGGTGGTCCACTATTTTGACCACCAGTGGGTCTTCTGAAATCCTGAATCCGGTGGTCAGGTTGGTGGTCCACCGCTAAACTAGTGGTCCACCATTTTAACCGTCGCTAGAATTCTAAAATCCTGAATTTTGTTTGGGTCTGTTGGTTAGGTTGGTGGTCCACCGCAAAACTGGTGGTCTACCATTTTGACCACTAGTGGGTTTTTTGAAATCCTAAATCTGGTGGTCCAATATTTTGACCGTCACTGGGTCTTCTGAAATCCTAAATTCTGTTTTAGAACTGGTGGTTAGTTTGGTGGTCCACCACAAAACTGGTGGTCCACCATTTTGACCACAAATGGTGTTTTTCTGCTAATTTCCTGAGTTTTCTCCTTCAGCTAGCTCCTTACCCTCAAACACTAAAATCCAGCATTAAATGCAACCTTGGTTGCATGAAAACATGCAATTTTCCCAAGAAAAAGATGCACAATGTTCCGTCAAAAGCCGGAACATTGACACCCTCAACTTAAAACAATTGTTTGTCCTCAAGAAACTACATAATACCATACTA
>NC_061121.1:46483179-46616438 GCF_002878395.1 Capsicum annuum
GGTGGGACCCTCTACTCGCAGGACAACCACCTCATCTAACCCTCTACTCGCAAGATAGATGTCTCAACCTACGCTGGCGACGTAGTTCTGGATCATAAGGATTGCTACCAGGAATTAAACCCTCTACTCGTAGGAATGTTCCCATCCTTAGCTCGCTCGGTGCTGAATCCTACTCCCAACTAAAAGACACTTAACGGGTTCTTAACTGTACTCAATTGAACTAAATCTGTTCTCACATTATTATACTTTATCAATATGACAGAGTTTGCTTGATTTCGTTCTTTGATGGAGTATTTCTAAATGCCGCTTACTTTTAAGATAAGCTTACTATCTCACAAAATGTACAGAGGTCTGTAACGGAGTGAAATGGCCCGAGTATTCGATAAAGAATAATTTATGAGATTATTGAGTTTTCCCCAAGTTTTGAAACTAACCGGGAGTTCATTGTTCATTGCTCGATTGAGATTACCGTGAAACTGACTCAGGTCTAGACCAGCAGACTATTTCGGGAATACATACCCCCAGCACACAATAGCATAAAGTAACACAAGATAGATAACTCATACACAACATGCCCATATACCATCATACGCAACACATAATTAAGGACTTCACACTTAGCAAATCAAATGGCCTCATTTCTTCATATAAGCATCCAATCAAAAATGTGGGGAGCATGCTTTGGGTCCACAACAAATACTACGCACAAACATCATAGTTACCTCAATAATTCATCATGGCATTCCATCATACACCCACAACACACCACAATTTCAAGAAAATCAACTATTCATAGGAACAAAGCATGAATTTATCTTTTAAGACCTACTGAACCACAATGCATAGTTTCCTATTCTCTTAAATATTTTGTCAAACATATGTAGACATAAGTTAAGCATATGGATATGGCATGAAATCATACTTTGGATAACAAACATATCAAATACTTAATTCTTCTTCACATAGGCATTTTAGCAATCACCTTACATGAACCATTTAGGGCATAGGTTTAATGCTCAATTTCATGCACCACAACACCATTATCCTTCAACTTCAACATCCATATTTCTCAATTCACAATCCAACTCACAGTTAGAAAATATTTGACATATCAATCATTTATAAAGATATATAATTCCCAATAACAATTATCAAGTCATAACAAGAAAATAATGGAATAATAGTATAAATCAAGACTTAATAATTTAAATCATCATATATTCATAATCAATTAAGTTTGGACCTATTATGTTATAGAAACAAAATCTCTAGTCTCTTAGGTATTTTCACAAACACCTTACATGCACTTCTTAGGAATAGGTGGATTCATCAAGATTATAAGCATTCAGTCACCCATTTCATATATTTATACATCACACACCACCATAGTTTCCACAAACATACAAAGATCCCTTCTTGGATATCATCAACTTCAACAACATAATCACCAACCATCACAAAAATACTACACACATATAATTCAACCAACCCACATAATCATCCCACACATATATCTCAACTATCATGTGAATACTACACACATACACAATGAAAATTTAGAAAGTATAATCATATATATATATATACACACATGTATCTTGAGCCTTTGAAAAAGAATTTGTGGGCTCTATGGACGAAAGGAGCCTATAGATAAACACTTGCATACCTTAGATTTCGTGGCCGGAAGAGATTGACGGAAGGAATTCTTGAATCAAAGCCTCCAATTAATTTCCCCCAATTCAAAACCCTAACCGTAACTTAATATATATATATATATATATACATATATAAGAGAAATAAGAGGAAAATAATACAAGTTCTCAGCTGAATGGGGTATTTATAGAGGTTTAAAAGAGTGGTGAAAGACCAAAATGCCCCTAAGAAACAAATAAAACCCGAATCTATCCTTCAGTGATCTATCCGATAGGCTAAAGTAAATTGGCCATAACGTTTTACTCCGATGTCCAAATTGGATGAAACCAATTTTATTGGAAAGAAGACTCTCAGGATTTTCGTTGATATATAGCAGCTCACACAGTTCATTATGTAAAAGGAGTTATGATTGTTTGAAGTTGACCAAAAAAATTGCCTGGCTACAGTATTTTTTTCTGCATATTTTAATGTTCACAGTTCGATCGAAATGGTCGTAACTCATCGCTCGAGTGTCCGTTTTGGGTGATCCATATATCGTTGGAAATATTATTCGATGCTCTACGAAATGGTGGGTTGAAATCCAAGAAATGACACACAGAAAAATTATAAATCATTCTCGAAGATAGGATCCAATACGTTTACGCACAAAATTTCAACGAAAAAAAATTTCTGGGGTATTACACCTATGATAGTCAATCATTAATTTTTGTTCAAAACACATTACCCTCTCCAAGTTCAATCACTTTAAACCCAACTATGTATATTAATGAAAGTCAACAATGTGACACAAAGAAATCAAGCTATGGCATCACATTAACAAACAACCATGCATATGTACAAGTTACACTACCTAAACAAGTAAGCAGCCAGTAATACAACCCATGTTCCCTTACAATAAAGAAGTCCCTCCTCACTTACATATGGAATCAAGCATGTCAATGCGGGGACGGCTAAGAGACACTCACTCTAAAAAAGAAGTTCTAATAAATGTATGTCAAATACCATAAGCTTGCCCTTATTTTCATTACCTAAGCTTTCAGACAGTTAAGTTAGGATCACTATAGGACTTTTCTTCATCTTGTAATATAGGCTTGTGGATAGTATGATACGTAAAGATATTTAAAGTGACTAGGCCTCCTTGGCACTACACTAACTTTTGGAGTCTCACATATTGACCCTTAACTTATTTCTCCCTTTCTTTATTAAAGAAAATTCAGGTTGGGTACGGTCTTTTAGTCTTTTATTTTCTTTTTTTCACAACTTTTCTTTTCTTATTCTTTTTCTACCACACCCAGCCTTGTATTCTTTTCTCTTATTTTACCTTTCTTCATACTCACTTTACATCACACACCCCTATGATAGCCACCCTCAACTTAAGCTATTTGCCTAAGTCAAAGTACATATTATCCAAGGAAGACCAGGGCCAAAATAGGTTCATTGTGATACAAATGGGATGGTGATAGGTCTACAAGAAAAATAGACAGACAGGCTCAAAATTGGGATCAACGGATATCATTCACACATGGAAGGACGTTTAGGCTAAAAGTGGACTAATATAAACAATGGCCTATGATCCTTTCCTAACCATTATCCTACAACCTAGGCAAGACTAACCAGGCAAGTTCTGGATTTAACACACAAAGAAACTTGGTAATATCTCACACACACTTGGCATAAAGGTATATCACAAGCTACTACCTGACCGGGTTATGCAATTATTAGAGATGATCATTGTGTCCCTAATACTAATGCCATAAAAAGATTCATAATAGTCGCATATAGATGCATATCATACAGTTACAAAATAGACAATTGGAGAGGTATTTATTATTTATCCCAGAAATCAACAAAAATATGTCAACTGCCCTAGATACTTATTTTTCTCCTAGTTAACCATAAAACATCATGAAACAAAACACAATAAGCCTAAACATATCGGCTCTACTAGGAACAAGATTCTGGGGAAAAGAGACACAACCATAAAAACCTCAAGAGAATATCGACACCCATAAGTAGCCCCCTCAACTTAAAATTATGCACTATCCCCAATGCATCAAACCAAAACAAGAGAGTTAAAACATACATGTGGCACCATAGGTGCGAAGATCTGATGTCAACCACATCAGACGAATACAAACAATAAAACACCTTGGGTTGCCTCCCAAGCAGCGCCTGATTTAATGTTACGGCACTACTCGGTCATCTTGACTACTCAGAATTTATCAAGACACCTTGTTGATACCTCTTTAGTTTACTTGTTGAATCCAAAAAGTTCTTTATTCGTAGTCCAGCCACTTTGGAAGCACTAACACCTTTGCTTTCAAGTTCAACCACACCAGCCATGGTCTCCACAGTAGACCTATCCTTAATTGGTACATCTCGCTTATCTTTGTAGAATACATCAACAATCGAGAAAAACTCATCTTCTTTTGTTGTTTAATAGATTTACACACTTTAAAACTAACCCCTTCCTCGTTAAGCCTAAATTTCAGCTCATTCAACTCCAGTCAACTAACACTCTCCCAGTTGCTAAGAACGACCTACCCAAAATTATGGGTACTTCAAAGTCTACTTCACAATCAAGAATTACAAAGTCGACAGGAAATATAAAATCAGCCACCTTTACAAGTACATCATGTATAATCCCCATGGGCTACTTCACAGACCTATCTACCATAACTAGTCTCATGTTTGTGGGGGTAGGATCTCCCAAACCCAATTTCTTATAAACAACAAATGGCATCAAGTTTATACTAGCTCCCAAAACACATAGTTCTTTTGCAAAATCAAGAGACCCAATAGTGCATGGGATGGTAAATGCTCCCTGGTCTGCCTTCTTCTGCACCAAAGACCCTATGGAGATAGCACCACAATCATGGAGATTGTCCACTAGCTCATAGCTAGCTGTCCTCTTCTTTGTGACAAGGTATTTCATGAACTATGCATACCCAGGCATTTGTTCCAATGCTTCCACCAATGTCAAATTGATCATCAACTTCTTAAGCATGGTTATAAATTTGCCAAACTTTGTGTTGTCGGTCTTCTTCTTAAATCTATGAGGAAAGGAAAGCAGCGGTTTTGGAAGAGAAGTCACCACTGCTTTCTTTTCTTTGTCTTTCCTTTTTTCCAATCCATCACCCAACTGATGATTAGAAGGAACATCAATGTCATCCTATTTCTCAGACTCCACATGATTACTTTCTTCAAGCTTGGCACCTTCTTTGATCACCTCTTCAATAACAGCTTTGCCTATAGAAGGGCATAGTAATACCTTACTACTCCGTGTGGTAATTACCATGAAATATCCATAGTTTTGAGGGTTATGAACTATATCACTTAGAGAAGTCCCACTCTTTCTTTGGTTGAATACTGCAGATAATTGGTTCATCTGCTACTCCAGTTATTTTATAGCAGTTGAGTGTGAATTTACTAATTGACTCATGGAAGATAAGTCACTCTTCATCACTGTCACCCCAGTATTTGTTACCTCAACTCCCTTGACTAGTTTATCTATCATGTCCTCTATGGACAGTTTGCCTGAACTGGTGGCAACATTATCACAACTTCCATGAGGTACATACAATCCACTCCTGTCATTATTATTGTTCCACCCCCTTGATCTCTATCCTTGTAATCAGACTTATCGTAATAGTTTTGACCTTGGTTTCCTTGGCTATTGCCTTAGAAACCCCCGATTGTTTAGATAGTTTGCATTTTCTTCTGAATCAGAGTCAGCTCTGCCTTGGGATCCCACAACTTTCACTTTCTCAGTCTTTCTAGATAATAAATGATTGGTCAACAAATCCATTTACGTCTTCAAGTATGCCATGTCCTAGTCACATTTCTCATCTTTCTTGCATTGCTCTACAATCATACCTCCAGACATAGTAGCGCTTGCTACCACAGAATCCCTGGTATGCCAAGCTCTGCTTTGTTTGGTAATATGATCATGCATCTCCGAGGACTCTAGAAAAGTGAGATCCATAAATGATTCTCCTGTAGCATTATCGATGATTGGCTTTGTAATAGAGTTCAAGGCCTAATAGAGAGTCTCTATCAAATGAATATCAGTCATATTATGATTCGGGCATTTCATCAGCTTATTTTTAAATCTCCCCCAAGTCTCTTAAAGAGCTTCAGTTAGAAGTTGTCGAATGTTGCTGATCTCATCTCTCAACTGTACCCTTCTAGAAAGTGGAAAGAACCTTTCTAGGAAAGCCTCTTTCAACTGCCTCCAGTTGGTTATAGAATTGAGAGCCAGTCTATTGAGCCATAATGTTTCCTCTCCAGACAGAGACAATGGAAACAAGCGTAGTCGGATACCATTTTTTCCCACTCCCGGGTTATCAAAGGATTTGGAAATAGTGGTGACAAAGTTTACTAAATATATATTAGGATCATCCCCTGGGAGTCCACCAAACAACCTCTTCAGATGGAGGAGTTGAATTATCGTGCTTGTAATATTAAACTTATCTTCTGGTGATAGAGGAGGAGGAATAATATGTCCAATAGCACCTGCTCCATCCATTCCATCCTTTTCATAATTAATATTAAACTGCACAGGCTGACGATTTTGCCTTGCTCTAAAAGGACGATTTCTGATTACATTCCAGTTCACTGGAGTAGCTACATTATCTATACGCCTTGGGTTAGTAGGATCTAACAAGTACTTATCCCTCAAATCATCATCATTAGGATTAGGATGACATGCAGGTTGACCATCATTCTGTTGATCAATCTATATGACGGCTAGTGTTTTAACTTTCTGAGGGTCTACCATTCTGCCAATTAACTGTGGTTCTGGATGTACTGGTAATAATGGTGAACCCTATCTCCATGTACTTGGCATACACAATAACTACCCTTCACAAATCAAAAACAACAAACAAAGGTAAAATTTGGAAAACTTGACCAATGATTAATTAACAAACACAAACTTAATTTACAACCATATTCCCCGACAATGGCACCAAAATTTGATACGCCCAAATTACAACTCTTGTTAGAAAGTGTAAGCGGTCACTGTCATATAGAACCCAACTGGGTTAGGTACCAAATCCTATAGGGAATACTATGCTCACTAAGTATTATGGTTGTTATTAGACTATTGATCAAGGGTTCCAGAATAAAGTGAGGGTTTTGATTTATCAACTGTATTCAAATGTTTGTCATAGAAAGTAATCTAAATGTTGATTTTATTGCAAATAGTAATTCAATATGAGTAGTCAAACTAGATTTATGATTACCAAGATGCTTAAGAAGCTAGGGTTGTGAACTATTTTGAATTCCCAATGAACAATTCTAATTGCAAGAGTAATTGAATGCTATGGTTTAACCATTAGTTTTTCAACTTAAATGAGTAGCTTATCCCTTAATTCTTTCAAACTTAAGGAACGTATTATTTATTCAACTATATTCTCACATGGGTTGATCCGATTAAGGCATCTACCCTCTATCCAAAAGTTAAAGCCTTAAAATTTATGTAAACCCTTTCTTTTCCCAACAAACAATTTTCTATTCGAACAAGTGTTGTTCTTGGGCTCACTTTTTAAGTTTGCAGCCAAGAAAAGTCATTAAAGAGAAGAAGGGTTTATGCAATATCAATTAATCATGGGAATCTACTAGATTCATAAACCCCAATTAACTATTCACATCAAGACTCCTATAACCCTGGTTGTGGGAGCTTAGCCACACATCTCCATCATAGAAAGAGAAGAAGTCATTGTGTTATTCATAAATTAATTCAAAATTTACTTACAAAATTCACAATTATTGTTCTTCAATCTTCAATGAAGAAAATAATAATAGAATCTAGATCCACAATTCTAGAATGAATCCCCCCCAAAAAAACTTGGTACAATATGTTTCAAGTATAGAAACCCTAATAAAAGATAAAAGATCAAAGATACCTAATAAAAACTAAAGCTGGGTATTTATATGTTCCCAGGTAAAAAGGATTTAGAACTTGAATTTAGAAAAAAATTCATCCAAATTGGTGGTCAAATTAGTGGTCCACCGCAAAATTGTTGGTCCACCATTTTAACCGTCACTGAGTGTTTTGATATCCTGAATTCTATTTGGTTCTGGTGGTCAGGTTGTTGGTCTACCGCAAAACTGATGGTCTACCATTTTTACCACTACTGGTCTTCTGAAATCCTAAATTTGGTGGTCAGGTTAGTGGTCCACCGTAAAACTGGTGGTCCACCATTTTCACCGTCGCTGAGTGTTTTGAAATCCTTAATTCTGTTTGAGTCTGGTGGTCAGGTTGGTGGTCCACTGCAAAATTGGTGTCCACCATTTTGACCATCAGTGGGTCTTCTGAAATCCTAAATCTGGTAGTCAGGGTTGGTGGTCTACCCCAAAACTAATGGTCCACCATTTTGACCATCACTGGGTCTTCTAAAATCCTGAATTCTATTTTAAGTCTGGTGGTCAGTTTGGTAGCCCACCACAAAACTAGTGGTCCACCATTTTGACCACCAGTGGTGTTTTTCTGCTAATTTCCTGAGTTTTCTCCTTCAGCTAGCTCCTTACCCTGAAACACTAAAATCTAATATTAAATGTAACCTTGGTTGCTTAAAAACATGCAATTTTCCTAAGAAAAAGATGCACAATATTCCATCAAAATCTGGAACATCAGTACTCTCAGTCTAACTAGTCTCATTCGAGGACGAATGTTCCCAAGTGTGAGATAATGTAATATCCCGTACTTTTGAGCTAGTCTTTGAACCGTCATTCCTATGTGTATAAGCTATGATCTAAATGATTCCTATGTGAATATAAGTTTTATGATATTTATCCTTATGTTTGATTTGCTTTGAGGTGAAAAATGTCCATAATAATCACTTAGAACAAAGTTGAGCTTAGAGACTTTGATTCGTCCAAAGTTTGGTATTTGATCCTACAAGGGTTTAATTTAAACGTGTATAACTTTTCATATACATAGAATTTTATAGCTCAAGACCCACCAAATTGTAGATAATTGAATTATCTTACGAACTATACCAATTTTGCCAAAATTTGATACCCGAGTGAAAAGTTATGGCATTTTTTGTATGAGGCAGTAAGCCGATGCGATATCGATGCGACGCATTGGTATGCATATGATGGAACTATTTCACATGCTAATTCAGTTTTTAAAGGGTCCAGGGGCACTTTGGTGACTTTCCCTCACCCAAATCCGCCCATAACACTTAATTTCATCCCCCAAAAGCAAAATACACTCAATTATTCATCTATTCTCTCAAATAAAAACCCTAGCCTCCTCAAGAACACCAAGAACTTCATCAATCTTTCTTCAAGAAAAGCAAAACTCACGTCTAGTAATTTAAGAATGCTTTCAAGATTGTGTTTCTCCTTCAAGATTAAGGCTTTAAGGTATGTGGGAGTTCATCCATGGGTCCTCGTTTACCCATGGATCCCCAAAAACTCTTTTCTTATAATTAAAGAATGAATTTTTCATTACTATGGTAAGTTTTATATTCAAGAAAGATTGAATTTCATGTTTTCATAATGTTTTAAATTCAATTCAGCCCATGTATGATCCCATGAAAGATTTTAAATTCCTAATGCTATGAATTTGAATTTTCCATACTTTATTCAAGTAAATTCTATGATAGATCCTAAATTCATGATGTTTTGTAATACTCCCATATTTTAAATTCATGCCTTCCATATGTTTGATGAAATTCCCATATCATGTTAAGTCAATTTCAAGATGAATCTCCAAGTTGTGAATTTTTCCATGTAACTCTACTATTCCCTCATAATTAAGACATTCTCGTGTTCAAGTTATGAACTTTACATGTTTTGATGAAATACCCATGTCCTATTTCAAGCGAATACATGTGAATTCCCCAATTCATGATTTTAGTTATGTAATCATGCTATGCTCCCATGTTTAAGACATATCCATGTCCAAGTTCATGATCCCCATGTGTTTGGCGAATTACCCCATATTAAAGTATAAATCTCCACACGCTTGGTAGAATGCGCATGTGAATTGAATAGGGTAATCATGACACGTTACCATGTGTTCTCATTTATGTACAAGTCCACAACCTCTAAGTGTTTGATAAAATGCCTAAGTGAATGAATTGTGAACAATTGACTATGGCTATGCTTTCCAAGATCATGCTATGCTTTACTTTCCATGCTATTGAGTCCTGGGGGTATTCAATACCAAAAAATCTAGTCGTTTACCTGACCTACAGTAGTTACAGAATAGTCTTAGTAATGTCAGAATCAGTAGTACTTAGTCAGTTATAGAACTCAGTGAACTTAGTCAACTTCAATCAGTTAATACGACCATTAACAGTTTAGTCAAACCTAGTACAGTCCAGTTTCAGTCCCAGCATCAGTTATACATTAATAATTACCTCAGAATCTATATGCACTGTTATTTTTAGAATACCATGACCTGAGCTTATCAGTTATTAGTTATTGATTATCAGTTATCACTGTATGCACCAGCTAGTATTCTAGTGTCATTCAATTGGGAGTAGGATTTAGCACCGAGCGAGTGTAGGGATGGCGGCTTCCCCATCAGATAGGTAGAGTTGTTAGTAGCAATCCGTGTACTCTAGAACTACATATCCAGGATAGGATTTGAGGAGTCACCCATCTATTCAGGCTTGACTATCTCCTAGGGGTCACCCGTCAGTTTAGGATTGACACCCTTAGTCCTTCGGAACATCACAGTACATCAGTATAGTGGATCCACAGAGCTAGTATTAGTGCCTGTGGTATGATTTTGACATCTTTCCAACTAGGGTTATAGGTTGGACTCCGATTAGCTTAGATTGGGGCATGTCAGTTAGATGAACAATCCCATAGTTTAGTTTTAGCTTCAGTCTCAGTATAGAACTTGTTCAGTTCTACAAAATCAAGTTATCAGTAATCGCAACTATCAGTTACTCAGTTATTAGAACTCAGTATTCAACTTAGTATGAAACCTGTTACATTCTTGGTTACAATCTTAGTTACAGTCTTAGTTACAGTCCAAGTTACAGTCTTAGTTATTATCTTAGTTATAGTCTCTGTCATAGTTTTAGTCCAATAATTAGATCAGTAACTCAGTTCAGTTTCAGGGTTGCTTGACCATAGCGTACAATTGTCAATATTTTAGTACTTTAGATTACTAACTATTTCAGAATTATGTTATACTCTTGGTTTTACATTCTCAAATAATACAGTTTTCAAGAATTCATGCTCAATTATTTCATTCTACTCAGTCAGTCCCTTCCCCGTATGCATAATACTCTATAATTTTAGTCCAGTTATTCAGACTAAGTATAGTTCAGTCTTACATGCCCAGTATTCAGCTATCAATCATTCAGTTAATTAGATAAGTTAGTATGTTTATGCATTCGTGCTTCGTGTGATTGTATATTTAGACCCTCAATTTATATTAGTCTCCATCATGTAGTTTCAGATCCAGTATTCAAATAGAATCCATGTTTTATCATATCCCAACTTCAGTTATGCTTAAATCATTAAAGTAAAGTTTACAGAAACTAAGTATTGAGATTCACCATCTTATCAAAAAATGTTTGTCACTAATACTTTGAGATATTTTTGTTTTCAATTTATTCCAGCCTATTGGTGAGTCTACTTACACTTAGCATGCATGTTTTACAATTACGTATGAAATCAGTTTTACTTATTGCATTCACCCCTGCATACTCAGTACATTCCAGAAGTACTAATCCACATATACGTCTGTGTGGCTACATTGTTTCATAATCTAGGTACTAATTATAGCCCGCATATCATGATTAGACAGTTGCAGATTCCAGCCAGAAGGTGATGAGTTCTCCTACTTTAAGAACTCCAGACACTTTTAGTTTATGTACACTTTATTTATTTTCCATGTGTATTGATTAGTGGTAGTTGGAGGCATGTCCCAATTATCTATAGTCAGTATATTAGAGGATTCATAGATGCCAGTCAGAGTCAGTCATGAAAATCTCAATTTCTTCCTTCAAGTTTATCAGTTTGTAAAGCTTTATCAATATTGTATTTATTTCAGATTTTCAATATGATTATATTTCCGCATAGCAGAATAGCTATTTACTATGTTATAATTTAGTTGCTTAACAGTATGCTAGATCATGGGTTATCTTTGGAGCACTTGTATTTCTAAGCACCGTGTGACAACTTGGGGTAGCCTCGGGTTGATACAATTTTTGTCGAACCAGGATGAACAACATAGTGTGATTCATGCGCCTCAGCCAAAATCCTTTGTTGAAAACTATCAACATAGGAATGATAACCTCCCTTGGTACCGTTAAGCACCATCGCCGGTGATCTCAAAGACCATCACTTCTTGAACCATTGCCCCACCATCGTAGGAGTCCAAGAGATGAACTCCAAGACTATCCAAGTGGTGAATCTACTTTACCAATTCCCACATTTTTTCCCCACATGAGCCAAAATTCCTATAGATAACCTGCTAGGAGCATCGACAATCATGTTAGCTTTACCTGGGTGATAGTGAAGACTCATATCATAGTCCTTGAGAAGCTCCAACCATCTCCTTTACTTGAGATTTAGCTCCCTCTGAGTGAACATATATTGTAGACTCTGATGATCAGAAAAGATGTCTATGTGTACTTCATGCAAATCATGCCGCCAGATTTTCAAAGCAAAAACCACCGCCAGCAGCTCCAAATCATGAATAGGATAATTCCTCTCATGCACCTTTAACTGCCTGGAAGTATAAGCAATCACCTTCACATGTTGCATCAAAACACAGCCACGTCCCACCCGGGATGTATCACAATAAACTACAAACCCCTCCGTACCTTCTATAAGGTCAAAACTGGAACCGAAGTCAGCTTATCCTTAAGCTTCTCAAAACTCTCTTCACATATTTCTGACCAAGAAAACTTTTACCTTCTTCTGAGTCAACTTAGTCAAAGGAGAAGCTATCGTCGAAAAGCTTTCCACAAACTGCCTATAATACCTGGGAAAACCCAAAAAACTCCGAATGTCGGTTGGAGTCATGGGACTAGTCCACCTTTTAACCACAACCACCTTTTGAGAATCCACAATGATCCCCTCACCAGAAATAATATGACCAAGAAAAGTCACAGCGTTCAACCAAAACTCATACTTGGAGAATTTGGCATACAACTGCTACTCTTTCAAGATCTGCAACACCATACAGAGGTGATTGGCATGATCCAACCTCACTTTTAGAATACACCAAGATGTAATCAATAAACACAATGATAAAAAGTTGCAAGAACTACCTGAAAACCCTGTTCATCAAATCCATAAATACCGCCATGGCATTAGTCAATCCAAATGACATAACTAAGAACTCAAAGTGCCCATATCAAGTATGAAAAATCGTCTTAGGTATATCCTCCTTCCTACTTAAGTTGATGATACCCAGACAGGAGATCTATCTTAAAAGAAAACTTGACACCTTGCAACTGATCAACCAAATGATCTATCCTTGGAAGAGGATACTTTTTCTTGACCATTACTGTATTCAATTGTCAATAGTCAATGCACATCTGAAGGGAACCATTGTTCTTGCGTACGAACAACACCAGTGCACCCCATGGGGATACACTAGGATGAATAAACCTCTTATCCAGAAGGCCCTTAAGTTGCTCCTTGAGTTCCCTTAACTCAGCTAGAGCCATTATATAAGAAGGAATAGATATTGGACGATTGTCTGAAACTAAATCAATACCAAACTTAATCTCCCTATCTGGAAAAATGCCAGGAAGATCATCTGGAAAGACCTCAGGAACCTTACTTACCACCAGAACCAAATAAAAAGAAGGACCCTCCGAGTTAGAATCTTTGACCAAAACCAAGTGATAAGAGACCCTTTGGATATTAATCTCCGAGCTCTAAGATAAGAAATAAATCTTTTCCTAGGAGCTAGGAAACCACCCTCCCACTCTATAACCGGTTCACCCGGGAACCTAAAGACTTTCTTATGAGTCCAACAATCTAAGTACGCATAACAAGAGTATAACCAATCCATCCCCAGAATAACATCAAAATCCACCATATCTAGCTTAAAAAGATCTACCAAGGTCTCCTTGCTACCAAAAGATACCACACCCCCATAGACTCTTTTAGCAATAACTGAGTCATCTACTGGGGTATAAATAAAAAATGATCCAAAATAACCTCGAAATCAAGATCAAAACATACATCCATATATGGGATCACATAGGAAAGAGTGGACCTTGAATTAAGGAGATAATACACATCATGGGGAAAGAGTTATAACGTACTAGTAATGACATTAGGTGATGACTCAGATTCCTGCCAAGATACAAGACCATACAACCTATTTAGGCCTGTGTCGGTACAAGAAGTAGGAGCAGACGTCGAAGCAGCACCACTAGGCGCAGGAGCAGAAGATAAAGCAACCAAAACTTTGACTGCTCCCGAAGCACCCTTACTAATCAGACAATTTTTGAGCATATGGCCTGGGTGGACACATTTAAAATATTTGTCCCTCCTTTTATCACAAAATCCCTAACAAAGACGACCATAAAACCTGTAAGGAGGGCATGAAAAAGCTGACTGAGCCCGACTCGCTTGAGATTAGGAACCTTGTGCTAAAAAATTATCATCACCTTGCAAGGGCCTAGCACCTGACTATTTCGAGTAAGAAGCACTAGTAATATAACCAGAAGTACCCCACTTCTTCTTTGAACATTTATCGCTATCCCAACCACCCTGCTGCTGAGCACCACCCTGCTCAAATAACTTATTCCTATTACCCTTCATTTCCCCAAACTCTATTTGTTTCCTCTTTTCAACCTCCATCGCTGCATGTAGATGACCAACCTCTAAGTATCCATATCCTTAATCAGTAAAGCAGTCTTGCTTTCAAGGATCGAATCCTGAGATATACCAGAAGTGAACTTTCTCATCCTCACTCTCATATCAGACACCAAGTCTGGAGCATACCTTGACAACTGATGGAACTTCAATGCATATTCCTTGACATACATTCTTTCCTACTTAAGATTCACAAACTACTCCATCTTTGTTTCTTTCAGCTTCTAAGAAAAGAATTGATCCAGAAAAGTATTAGAAAAGGCCTCCCAAAAGGATAATTCCTCAAAATTACCCCTATATCTATCCCACTTCTCATACCATTGGTACGTAACATCCTTGAGATGATAAGCTGCAAAGTTTACCTCTTCCATATTCGTGGCTTACATCACCCTAAAGACTTTCTCTATTTCATCCAAGAAAGCCTGAGGGTCCTCCTTCGCCTTTACTCCAGTAAAAGTAGGAGGATTCATCTTTATAAACTGGTGAACCCTTGTGGCCTCAACAGATAAAAAACCAGATGGATCCCACTGAATATAACAACTCGAGACTATCCTTAGTCGTCATATGGTGCTTACGACTCTGAAGGACCGAAAGCTAACCCATGACTAATATCTGCTGTAAGCACTGAATAATAATACTAACATAAACGTGGAATAATGGGCTGAAATACCATAAGGTTCAAAACATCTAAAATACAGATAAAATATAACATCTACAAAACTGAATACTATCTAAAAATCTAGTCCAAAAAGCCTCTAACTAAATCTGTCTGAAAGTGGAGTTGATGGGACAATTCCCCAACTAACTCCATCTACTAAATTATTGCTAAGCTAAAGTACTGAAATAAAAGCATATCCTCGATAGATGAGGACTCACTGCTAAATCTGCTACTACTGGCTGAATCTGGCTAAGCACAGTTAGGAACCTGAGTGTCCAAACCTATGATATGAAATATTATAGCGTAAGAAACGGGTATACGATCAGTACTTGGGAATGTATTGGTATTCTAAATGAGGTAAGGCTGAATGCATGGGTTGATATACATGAATAATAACTAACTGAATGATATGCAAGAGTTGGATTAGCATACATGAAGGAACTGTAACTACTAAACATACTGTGCATACTAGGACTGAGGATACTGAAACTGAATCCGATAACTGATAACTGAATGTACTAATAATCTGGGATCACTAATAATCTATATTACTAATAAATGAGTGACTGTATCTGATAGTCTACATTCTGTAGAACTGAATTGAGTTCTACTCTGAAGACTGAGATCGAGACTGAAACTGTGCGAGGTAATCATCTAACCGACATGCCCCAATCTGAACTAATAGGGGTCCAATATATAACTCCAATTAGAAGGGTGTTAGTATCGTGCCATGGGTTAAGATAAGCTGACGAGTAACCCTTTACTGGTAGGTTCCCTAAACGAGAATGGTGTTACCCTCTACTGGCAGGTAGAGCACCTTATCAACCCTCAAGTGGCAGGTTTGATGTCTCACCCTATGCTAGCTATGTAGTTTTAGAACATAAGGATTGCTTCTAAGGATCACACCCTCTTCTGCCAGGTGAGCCCCCATCCTTGGGTTCACTCGGTGCTGAATCCTACTCCCAACTCAAAGACATTGAACTGTTATACTGGACTGAATTCACTGAGATTACTAAGTTTTCCTAAGTTCTATTATAGGTACGACTTGAGCCTTAGAGTCGTAAGATTTCCATACGAGTAGTATGAAGGGAAGTCGTAAGTTTATTAGTATAGGCTTCCTAAGATTCTGTCCAAGATATGAGTAGGGGGCTACAAGTCATATGGAGATGATACTAGTTATATGATACCACTCGTATGATGATCAGTGTATACAATCCTTTATTCTGCTAAGCTTATGAGTTGATGGGTCTAGTCGTACCCTTACCATATGAGTCATATGGTTAAGTTGTGAAGACTGACAATTAATTTCTGTAATGTTCAGTTAAAGGGATTTTGGTGTTTTTTCCTTTTATAACTCCAACCCACGACCTATAACCCCCAAAGAGGCATTATTTTTCTCTATTCCTTATTTAATTAACAACACCTACCTCCTCCCATCGTCAAGAACATAAAGATTAGGGTTCCTCACACAAATTCATCTTTCAAGTCCCAAGGTTCAAACTCTCTTCACAAGTCAAGAAATTCCAGGTATGTGGGGTTTATGAACAAGGTTATTCTTTCATCCTTGTGTCCAAAGTGCATGGTTTTGAGATTTAATTTACTTATTTTGAATTAGGGTTCATACCCAAATATCCATATTCTTGAAGTATGATGCTACTATGTGATTGAAAGGTTTAAGTACATCAAGGTTTACATATATTCATGGTTTGACTTGTAAGATTTGTATTATGATTTGAATTTCATTATCTTGACTAGATATTGTTGAAAGATTTCAACGTGATTATTGAGAATAATGTTTTCTTATGATATCCCAAGTACAAGCATTAAGTTTAAAAAGGAAGTTTAAGCCTTTGAAACTTCATTCACATACATTATAGCATGATTCAAGAAAGATTGGTCTTTTGATCTAAAGATAAGATATGAAATCCACAACAATTTATCTTGAATATGATTTAAAGAAAAGAGAAGCATAACTGGTTTTCATTCTATAAACTCTTATGATATTTTAAGGTGGATTTCTTAAAGTTTGAGCATATAAGTATTCTGGGGGTAGTATGTAGCATCGAGAGGGGAATGAGGATGAGCGTATCCTAAATTTCTAGAAACTACGAGCCACCATAGGTTAAGATTTTTCCCAATATGGATGATGTTCAGTGATCACTTAAGTTAAGGTTCTATTCCGATGGAAAGGATAGAACAACTCTCCCTAACGTGGGTAAGACATTGGACTCCCTGTTATGTTACATGGTGTATGTCAGTTAGAAGAATCCCCCATAAGAAAGAAAGAAAGAAAAGTAAAGCTATTAGAAACTAAGTAAGAAAGAAAAGTAAAGCTATTAGAAACTAAGTGTCATGGCTCACAAATTTTATCCTTATGCTTCATCATTCGTGTTTATGATCTTGCAGTCTTTTGTCTTATTCAGATTCAAGGTGATTCATTTACGCTTAGCATGCATCATTTGAAAGTTTACTTATATATTCAGTTATTGTTTTACTTATGCATTCACCCCTACATACAACATTCCAGAGGTACTGACCCACATATATGTCTATATGCTGCATTGTCTTATAACGTAGGTTCTGGTGCTCATTTCTAGTAGGACGATTGACTGCAGGCATCATCACCTACACCCAACTTTTGGTGAGTCCTTATAGTTCGAGGACCCAGTTTATCAAACTTTTGCTCATTGATGATGGTGTTTCAATTATTTGATTTCAATTTATGTTCGGGTCAGCTGAGGTCTGTCCCAATGGCTCTCTAGATATTAGTAGAGGCTTGTCACACTGATTAGGTTTCTAGTTCAAAGAGTTTGTGTAAAGATTTCCAAGTTAAAGATTTCCATTAAGATACAAAATAGTTTATCTCCAGTTTCTATATTTTTTAGTCACTTCTCTTGTGAGTTTCAAGCTAAATAGATATCATTGGTTAGCTTAGGGATATTCGTAGTCTTAAGCATCGTGTGATGTCCAGGGGCGAGTACTTTCGGGGCATTACAAAAGTTCTACCTAGCCTAAAATTGATTCCGGAGCTGCTGGCGCAGTTTGTTCAGCCATCCTTTGCACGAATAAAAAGATATCCACATAAGTCCAAAATAAGGCTCTCCAAAGCATCAAAAATCATAATATCGCATAAATGGTACCAAAATGCATCGGGAACCATGCCAATCACCCCCACACCCCAGAAATACCATAATGCAACTAAGGGAAGGGGTAAAATAGTCAAATCATACAAAAATCATAATTTTTACATATTTCATCAAAATGTTAGGTTGTTACATCATCCACCACTAAAAATCTAGTTCATCCTTGAACTAAGGTAAAGAAATACCTAGATCAACGAAGATCTGAGGATAGGTACTACGCGTATCAGAGTCGACCTCCTAAGTAGCCTCATCTGCAGGTCGATGTCGCCACTAAACCTTAACCACAGGGATAACTCTAGAGTAAAACTGCCTAACATCTTTATCTAAAATGGAGATCGGCTCCTTAACAAAAAACAATCGCTCATCTAACTGAACCAACTCCCAATGAATGACATGAGACTCATCAAGAATGTAATGACAAAGAATAAAAATATGAAAAATCGGATGAACAGTCGATAAATCTGGGGGCAAAGCCAACTCATAAGCCACATCACCCACGGTTGGAAGAATCTCAAATGGACCAATATACTTGGAGTTAAGCTTGTCCCTCCTACCAAACCTCATCACACCCTTCATGGGTAAAATTCGAAGGAAATCACGGTCAACTACACCAAAGCTTAAGGTATGAAGTCTACAATTATCATAGCACTTCTGCCTACTCTGAGCCACTCGAAGTCTATCCTAAATGACCCAAACTCTGTCCAAAGACTTATGAAGTAAGTCTGTACCTCAAGGCATAATCTTAGAAACATAAAACCAACCCACTGGCGAGCGAAAATGTCTACCATACAATGCCTCAAAAGGACCCATATCAATACTGAAATGGTTGTTGTTATTATAGGCAAACTCTATTAATGCCAAATGTTGCTTCCATTAGCCACCAAAATCCATTACACAAGCATAGAGTATATCCTCCAAAACTTGGATATCCCACTCTGACTGACCAACAGTTTGGGAATGAAATACTATACTAAGATTAACCCAAATACCCAACTCATCTTGAAAAGTCTTCCAAAAGTGAGATATGAATACTAAACCACGATCTAAAATGATAGATACTGGCACACCATGTAGACACACAATCTTATGAATTTAGATACGAGCCAACCTCTCGACACCGAAAGAAACCTAATTGGAATAAAATGGGTTGACTTGGCCAATCGATCCACAATGACCCAAACTCTATCAAAACCATGTGAAGTACGAGGCAAACCAGTCATAAAGCTTATAGTGAACCATTCTTATTTCTATTTAGGAATGGATAACCTCAAAAGAAAACCACCAATTCTTGTATGCTCGACCTTTACCTGCTGACAACAAAGGCAACAAGCTACGAAGTCCGCTATATCCTTCCTCATACCACCCCATTAGTAAAGCTGCCTCAAATTATGATACATCTTAGTCATACTAGGATTAATGGAATATCTGGAACAATGGGACTCCTCCAAAATCAATCTAATCCAATCACCCACTCTCAGCACACAAACTCGACCACCAATTCTTAAAATACTATCCAAATCAAGAGATTCCTTCTTAGCCTCAACACCCAACACCTTATCTCGAATCAATCTCAATCCTGCATTATCAAATTGGTGAGCTTGAATCTGCTCCATCAAAGGAGACCTAGGCTCCACAAATGCCAAAACACACCCAGGTGTCAAAATATCAAGCCCAATCATCTAGTTAGCTAAATATTGGACCTCTAAGGGGAAAGGCCTCTCTTGGGTCAACAGATGTGCCAAGCTACCCATACTAGTCAATTTTCAGCACAAGGCATCTACAATCATATTAGCCTTGCCCTGATGATAGAGAATAGTCAAGTCATAATCCTTAAGCAACTTAAGATAATGACGCTACCTCATATTTAGATCTCTCTATGTGAAGAGGTATTGAAGGATATGATGATCCAAGAGATTCTCACAACGAACTCCATACAAGTAGTGCCTCCACAACTTTCAAGCAAACATGTACAACTCTAAATCATGGTTAGGGTAATTCCTTTTATGAAGCTTTAATTGATGAGACACATAAGCAATCACCTTAACCTACTACATCAAAACAACACCAACCCAATAATTGAAGCATCACAAAACATGGTGAAACTCACAGCCTTCTTGGGCAAAGTCAAGATAGAAGCTAAAGTCAATAAATCCTTGAGCTTTTGAAAGCTCATCTCACATGCATTAGACCATAAAAAAGAAATCTTCTTCTTAGTCAACTTAGTCAACAGAGCTGCAATAAATGAAAAACCCTCAACAAAACACCGATAATAACCAGCCAAACCAACAAAACTCCAAATCTTAGTGGGCAGGTCTAGCCCAATCATGAACCACTGTAACCTTTGCTAGATCAACCATAATACCTTCCTTAGTCACCATATGACCCAAGAAAGAAACATACTCCAATGAAAACTCAGACTTAGAAAACTTTGCATAGAACTTCTCATCCCTCAATCTCTGAAGCATAATCCAAAAATACTCCTTATGCTCAGCCGTACTCTTGGAATACACCAAGATATCACCTATAAATACAATAACAAAGGAGTCGAGATACAGTTAAAACACCTAGTTCATCAACTCCATGAACACAGTAGGGGCATGGGCATTGGTCAACATAAAAGACATGACCAAGAACTCATAATGACCATATCGAGTTTAAAAAAATGTCTTTGGAATATCCAAAACTCTAATTCTCAACTAGTGATAATCGGATCTCAAATTAATCTTTGAAAACACCGCAACACCCTAAAGCTGATCAAATAAATAATCAATATGAGAAAGAGGATACTTATTCTTAATTTTCACCTTGTTCAACTACCGATAATCAATACACAGCCGGATAGACCCATCTTTCTCTTTTAAAAATAAGACAGGCACACTCTAAGGCGATATACTAGGTTGGATAAATCCCTTATCCAACAACTCCTGCAACTGATTCCTTAATTTCTTTAACTCAGATGGGGCCATCCTTAAGGAGGAATAGAAATAGGCTTGGTGCCTGGCTCAACATTAATAGAAAAATTAATATCATAATCTGGAGGCATACCAAGCAAATCTATGGGAACACATCCACAAACTCATAGACAATAAGAACATAATCCAAATAAGGAGGCAAAATAACACTAGTATCGTGAATATAAGCCAAATAAGATGAACATCCCATCTCAACTGATCTATGATCTTGAACATAAGATATGGCCCTCTTAGGACCCAAATAAATCGCACCCTTCCAAGATATCCTTGGCACACCTGGTTAAGCTAAAGTCATGGTCTTAGCAAAATAATCTAAGACAACATAATAAGGAGCCAACCAATCCATACCTAAAATAACATCAAAATAAACCATATCTAATATAGTCAAATCTACCCAAGTCTCACGGCCACAAAAAGTCACAACACAAGATTGGTACACCCAATCCACTACTAAAGAATCTTCTACAGGGGTAGATACACGAATAGGCATGGTAATAGGTTCCCTAACAAAATTAAAACCTGAAGCAAAATATGTAGACATATATGAGAAAGTTTATTCGGGTTCAAATAACACAAATCCAGATCTAAAATAATGGGGATAATACCTGTGATCATAGAATCAGAAGCCTCTGCCTCTGGCCTGGTGGGTATAACATAATACAAACCACTACCACCAACTGGCTAAGTATCCCCATGACCACCACTACAGGCTCCACTACCTTTATCTCTCACACCTCTAGTAGTACTCATACCTTTCACTACAGAAATAAGAGTAGCTCTATTCACACGACATCACATACATAGCAAACTTTAAAATTTTCTTGACGGCTCTCCTACACTATTGAACCAAAAGATACACCACCTGAACTCTATAAGGCTATTGCACTGGCCTACTCTGATATCCTGAGAACCTCTACAATCTCTAACACGGTGAGCTTGACCACTAAACTTCCCAAAATGGTACACCCTCTTGACTTTTCCCTGAGATGCTCTAAGATACCCTCTGTCATCTTAGCATGATCCACAATGCTCTGAAAAGACACTCCAAACATAACCATATGAGAAGTAACTAACACGAGGCTCAAGGGAGAGTCCCATAGTACTTTTCCTAGATGGAGGTAATCCATGGGCTCATCCACTCCCTCAAGTCCGTCAACAACTCGAGGCTCACCCACTAGGAGAAGGCTTTATAACTCTGACCTCACAGGACCTAGTCAATACTATCTTCACAGAAAGAGTAAAACACAACTCAGAACTCAATTTATATAAGAAATTCCCAGGATAAGGAATAAAATAAAGAAAGTTTTCCTAAAGACATCCTATAGCCTCTCGAAGATAGATATGGACGTCTATATACCAATCCACGAGACTCTATTATACATCCCATTCTTACACCATTGAGAACAATAAAACTTGGCTGCTCTAATACCAATTTGTCACAACCTAAAATCTATTAGTCAGGATGGCACTTGTCGCAGTGAATCTTGACAAGTAAGCCTATCACTCAAACCCATACACATGGGGGAAAAGAATAAAAATAACCCCATGGTAAGGCTTCTAGAATAAAGCCAAACCATAAAAGTATAATAAATATGGAATAAAATATAATAATGTAGCCAAACTCCCAAAACCAAGTGTCAATAGTATAAAAATGTATCTAGTACAACTTGAATCCATAGAAATAAATAAGATATACAAATAAAAGAGAAAACCTATCTCTAAAATGAAAGTAAAGACAGTCTAGAGAAAGGTAGTAGAAGATATCCGGAAGCTTGAAAATCATCAACTATCTTGAAAGCTCTAACAATTGCCCAATCAAGCAATGTGGGGCATACCCAAACCTAAATCTGCACCAAAAGGGTATCGTAGGCGCGAGTATAGTCTACGTGTACTTAGTAGGTATAATAGGATGATAGAGCAATGTAGAAAATAAAGTACACAAAATACACACTAAGAGCATGTCACCTATAGTCAGAAAATGTCCCACAACAGTAGCCCACACCGTTTGCACTAACAGCTTTAATATATATATATATATATATATATATATATATATCACAAATACAACATCAATATAATAAGTATAACACAAGTATACATTATATCACACGCAAGTATAAATAGAGAAGAACATGTATATACAGAATGCTCAAGTACAAGTAACAAGATATAGAGCAAGTACACTTACAACAAGTCATTATGGAAATCCCATTACAATATCAAAAATAATAAAGTAAATGCAATGTATAATATGATGATGATAATGCACGATGTTGGCACACATCCTTGAGATTGGCACACAACCTTGAGGTTGGCACACAACCTTAAGATTGGCACACAAACTTGAGATTGGCACACATCCTTAAGCAATATTCAGTATTTCTAGTGTTTTTAATATTTTGAGTATTTTTAATAATTCCAGTAATTCCACTATTTCTAGTGTTTCTAAAGCACATACAAACATAAGACACAAATCATGTACACGTACATAACAATAAGTAAATATAAAGCAATAAAAAAACAACTGAAATGATACATATGACGACATGGGGATAATGATGCAAAGTTCACAATTATTCAAAATGAGTATTTCCATAACCAATCCACATGATGTATTTCCGAAACTAGTCCATATGAAGTATTTCCATAACCAACCAAAATATTACAACTCCAAAATCATGTGAGCCAATATTCACTCTTTATTTCCACTATCCACACATTTTCCACATGGTGCACATGTCCACAAAGTATGATTGTATCATAATACGCCAAAGGCACCATAATAGGCATTTCTAACAATACAACACAATTATTCTCATGTACTCAAGGCTATCAAATTATCACATAAGACCCTGCACAGCCACACATATCACATGATATCTCATATTCAACAATTACATCATATTTAGGCTCCCACATGAGCACAACATAGAAATAGCATATTTCATGATTAGTTCCCCACCTTTAATATGCATTTTGGTATACGAATTAACTACCTAATGTAGTCTAAAGAGTTAAGTTATAACATACCTCGAAAGCTAAAATTGGTCCACTACACTTTGAATGCACGACCTTACTTCTCACAAATGATTCCAAAATCAACTAAAACCAAGAAATATAGAATCTATACATCAAAACAAAGCCAACGATTGCCTACTTGTGGTTTGGGATCAAAATGGATCCCTGAAATAGATTTTTAAAAAAGGAGGGAAAATTATAACTTTACTTCAAAAATGTGTTCCTCATATTTTTAGAAATCCACAGCTAAAAAACAAAGTCGAATCGAGTAAAAAATAAGATTTAAATTAAAGAAAAATTATTGTTAAGCTTTACCAGATAATATCTTTGAAATCTATGTTAAGCTCAATAATCGAAGTTATTTTGAAGTTTAAATTAATGAAAAACTAGTAATTATAAGATCAAAATATTATTTAAGTGAAAAGGAGTGAAATTGGGGTTTAAAATCAAGCCCTAAGATTTTTGAGATTTTGAGAAATTAATCAAGGAATTAGAGTAGAAAAGGATGAACTCTCACCTTAAATTCATAATAGAATCAAGAAGTAGATGTTAATCTAGTTTCTCAAGCTCCAAAGGAATTAGAGTAGAAAAGGATGATATCTCACCTTAAATCCGTAATAGAATCAAGAAATAAATGTTAATCTTGCTTCCCAATCTCCCACAAGCTTCATTTTTAAGTTCTCATACTATTTTAGGGTTTAACTCTCAAGATAAGAGGTGAAAGAATGGGCAAAATGGGCCAAAAAAGCTATTTTAAAGCGCAAATTTTTCTGCACCAGATTTTTCTAATTTCAAACGGACTTTGATGGGATGCCCGAAATTTGTTTGGAGTCCGATATACACAAATGAACTATGTAACCATGCTAAATTCAATGCTTAGGATTTAATGACAATATCAAATTTTTGAAAAAACATCATTTTCACAAAATTGACTTCCGAAATTTGAAATCATAATGTTCCAAATCGAGAATCAAAATGAGATTTAAATGCCGTAAAATTACATCAAATATGTTACCACCCTTAAATCGACGTTCTGAATGCGTTGAAAAAGTTGGATTTTCAATCTGAGTTCATTTCAACCAAATGTGCATCCCATACCTATATTTTAAATTTTTTAACTTTTTGACCAGCAGGTCAAAATGAGCTCGGGTTCATCGAAACACGAACCAAAGGTCTACCTAGCATAAAATTAATATTCTAGAATTGATGGCATAGTCCATTTAGCAATCTATCACACGGATCAAAAAATTACCATATAAGTCCAAAATAAGGCTCTTGAAGCCATCAAAACCATAATATCGCATAAATGGTATCAAAATGCATCAGGGGCTGTGCCAATCACCCTTAAACCCTAAAAATAGCACAATGCAACTATGTAATGGGATAGAATAGTCAACTCACACAAAATCAAAAATTTCACATATTTCATCAAATTCTTAGGTCGTTATATTTGGTTAAAACAACCATTGGGTGTGGGACCCACATTTTATTAAAAAAAACCCTGTATGAAAATTTCAATGGCATTGTTGAGTCTAAAATGTCAAATATTGTTAAGAAGCATAGTTTATTTGAATTCACATAATTCTGGATGAATCTTGAGGGTCCAATCAAAAACTTGGAAAATACAAGTTTAGCTAGTGCAGACCAAGAATGGCCTTTACATTCGAAGGCCTTGGCTACATTCACAAAGACTAAGGAAATTTGGCTATCACAATTGCAGTGACCTTGGTCATGATTGTGAAGGCCAAGTTCATTAGCCACCACATTTGTAATTGTCTTTATGTTCACGAAGAGTATTCTCTAAGTCGGACTAGGCTTTCCCTCTTTGCAATCATGGTTGACTGGCCAGGTTTGCAAAAGGTAAGCTGGTTTGAGTCCCACATTCGCAATTAGGTCCCTACGTTTGCAATGATGGGACCCCTAGCAGTATATATAGTTGTAAAACCTAATTTTTCTCCTATTTTAGAAGTCTCAACTTCCACTAAAATCTCCAGAGAGATAAGAGATTAAGAGGATCGATATGTGGTTATTCGGGGTGAGTCAGAGAGTTCGTGGAGACATTTTGTCATCGTGAATTATCTTAATTTTCCTCTAATTTCTTATGTAATTCTCTACTTTAATCTCAAAATCCCTAATACTTTGTGGGATTATTTGAGGGAGTAATTGTGCTTGGATTTAACCTATTTTTTAAGAATGATCGATGAGCCTCGAGAGATATTTTGATGGTTTCAAAGTTGTGATTCCGCAATGGGCCCACATGGGATTTTTAGCTTGATTTTGGACCCAAAGCATTTATATACAATCTAGGCATTGTTGTTCTTTTATTAATGTACAGATCATTATTTTGATAGCATAGCATCATGCGAAGGCTTTACAGGAGAAAAATTATCCAATTTTGTGAACTTTCTCAGACATTCATCGACTTCCAGGTAGGCTATGCTTACTTTCCTTATAGATTGAGATATGGTTCTTGTGTGGTATTAAGCTAAATTTGAGTTGGAAATTATTACTTGGTTGTATGTCTAGTGAAATTTAGAATATTTAGCCAATTTGTGAGTTGTTTTTAGGTAGAATTTAGCCATTCATTCTTTCCTTGGATTAAACTGTGACCTTAAGACTTTTAGACTTATTTAACACCTTTTAGTAGAATTCGAAATCCTTAGTCTAGTTTTGGGTAGAAATTGCCTTAGTATGAATTTTTATGGTTTATTAGTAGGCCCCGCCGATCCTCTTTTAGGTCAAATATCTTAATTAGCTCCTTGTAGATCTAGGAGGACTTCTTTTGTCATTGTGTACATATTATTGGACCCTATGATGATTTTAATATTTTTTTCAATTCTCGACTAGACTTGGTGACTTCTATTTACTTAAATACCGAGTCCGTCACTTACTACTCATTTATGATGCTTAAAGATCTGTTTGAGTTTGACACTTACTATTCATTTATGATGTTTATAGATCGATCCAAGTCTTATATTTACTTATAAAATTAGAGTTTGGTTTGAGTTCGGCATTTATGGTTCACTTTTGTATCAAGGATCTGGTTCGAGTTAGTTGTTTATAGTACAAAAGGATTCATAGATATGAATTCAGTGGTTGGTGACTTTATGATTATTATTGTCGGTATTTCTCTCTTTATTGTGTCTATCAGGCTTATAGGGGATCACTTGGGTTATTTACTTTTTTTGTGCCTTATGGGCTTATGGGAGCCTAGTTAGGCTGTAGTTAGCTTGTATTATTTTTGTATAATTTACCTTGTTATTTACTATTTGTCAGTCAGAGCATTGTTCTAGGTTTTCCCTTTCATCCCTGACTTTAGTTTACATTCTCTCATCTTATTATGTTCTTATTATGATTTAGCTTAGTCAACCAATGATGTCTACTGAGCACCTATTGTTGTGGTAATCATACTACACTTCTGCATCTTTTTTTGATTAGATCCAAGTACTATCTATCACCACTAATATTTTATCCTGCGTATTCTAGAATTTATAGATAAGGTGATCCTTCAGAGCCACAATTAATTCTCTTCTTTTGTTGCTTTTGAACATTCTTTCATTTTGAGATTATTTGTATATTGATACTATTAGTACTCTTATTCTTTTAATCAGTGGCTCTTGTATCGACTTTACTAGGTTGTGGAATACTCTTTTGATCTTTCTCTTTTTTATTTATATATGCTGTCATTTTTATTTTATATTGACTACAATCCATTTGTATGCTTAATTTTTAGTATTCAACATAACTTTCACCAACTAGCCCATTACTTATTGTTCTAAGCTAAAATTTGGCTTACCTATTGGTAGTTTAAAGTATGTGTCATTATGACTTAAGAAATTAGATTGTGTAATTTTGTCATAGCCTAGGTTCATTGATATTGTCAGTACACGATCAAGTGTCTAATAGAGTCCCTCAGATCAGAACGATGTCATCTATTTCTTATCTGAGAAAGCCTATAGGATATTTTTAGGAGAACCTCACTTTCTTCATTCATCTCATGTGTTGAGTCTGTGTTGGTTTCTAAAACTCACATCATTTTATTCTTTTATAGATGGTCAAGAAGTGAGATAGGGCAATTGGCGATGAAGACCCCAATTCCACGATTAGGGCTCCTGCTAGAGAACTTGGCTGCCCAAGGGGATGAGTTCAGGCGAGAGCAGCCTCAGCTAGAATACAAATAGGGAGCTTTCCCCAGATCCTATTATTTCTCCGATACCGGAAGTTCCTCTACCCCAATCATTGGTAGTCTAGGGGCAGACCAGGATCCTTTAGGGTTTATTTATTCTTAGTTTTCAAAGATGCCTTGGTTTAATTATTGGGATTTGTTGGTGATGCACCATTTGATGGGGCCCAGTCTGCAAATCAGAGTGGTATAGATACAGGGGCGCATCCTATATCTGTGGATCACTATGTTGAGGTCCCTCTAGTGATGTTAGTTGCTTAACTGATAGCCACCCAATTAGATATATTTTTTGAAGAGCAGAATATATTGGGAAGGTTTCAGAGATTGACTCAACTTTGGTTTGTAGGGGCTCTGGGTGAGGACCCATTTAGGTTCTTGATTGATTATAAGGATAGGCTGCATAATTTAGGATTACTTATGACTCGTGGGGTGGACTACACTACTTTTTAGTATCTATACATTGGTGGAGAGATTATCTTGATTCCAGGCCATCTGGATCTCTTTCTTTGACTGGACTCAGTTCACTGAGGTTTTCTTAGAGAAGTATATGCCCCATAGCTTGGGAGAGCATATAAAAGATCAATTCTTGAGATTAGCTTAGGGTTCGATAATTTTAAAGTATGAGGCATGGTTCCATGAGTTGGCCATACATGCTACTGCTATCTTACGGAATGAGTATGAGCAGGTTTGGTGTTTTGTTAAAAAGATAAGACTTTTTTTTCATAGGGCTACTTAATGTTTGGTTGCAGCTGATAGGTCTTTTTGGCAATGTTTTGGGTTATGCGTAGACTATAGTAGAGATACATTACGAGGCCTGAGAGGGTAACAATAAAATACCATATCACTATGGTACTTTTAGTGAAAGCTAGAGTGACTCACAATTTAGAGATACGGGTTCTTAGAGTAGGTACCCTCTATGTTATTCTTATCAGCTTTAGGGCCATGTCGTACTTTAGATTAGTAATGAGGGTCATCCCAGCCATAGTGGTTATAATGGGTCGAGTAATGACCATTATTTGAGAGCCACATATTCTGGGTTTTTTTGTCGAGGTGGTTATTTTAATTTAGCTAGATCTTCTGGATAGAGTGCAACACTTGGGGCAGACTATAATTATGGGTTCGACCATTATTCTAGAGAGCGTCCCTATCTTGGAGCAGTTATTCCTTCAACACAGAGTGTTTATCCGATTAAGGCAGTGCCACCCTAACTAGAATTAGTATACAGCGTTATACGGGTATCCCCTAGGGTTCTCAAGGAAGTCCTAAGGCAGGTAGGCAGATGGTTAGGTAGGCGTTTAGCCAATTGGCGAGCGAGGTCATTTATATATTGTACATGGTAGGCCAGAGGCAGAGTCTTCAAATATTGTTATTACAAGTAAAGTTACAGTGTGCCATCAGCCAGCTATTGCTTTTTTGGATCTGGGATCCTCTTATTCATATATGTCTACTTATTATACACCGCGGTTAGAGTTATCTTAGGAGTATTTATTTATGCCATTGCATGTATCTACTTTCATGGGTGATTCCTTAATAGCGAATAAATTTTATAGACCATCTATTATAATTGTCCGCTCATTTAATGCTTGGGCTATTATTATTGTGTTAGATATGGTAGACTTTAATATGATTCTAGAAATAGACTAGTTATCACTTTATCATGTGGTCTTGGATTATTTTGCCAATACCATTACCTTATCCATGCTTGGCATATCCCCAATCATGTGTAAAGGTTCTATTATCTGAGCACCAATAGGGATTATTTCTTATGTTCGGCCTAGAAGACTTATATTGAGAGGTTGTGAGTCTTACCTTGCATATATTCATGATGTTAGTGTAGAGAGTCCTTTGCTTAATTCTATTCCTATTGTCTGCAATTTTGATGTTTTTTCTATCGATCTACCTAGCTTTATTCTTGAGGGTGATATTGAGTTTGTTATTGATCTTGAGCTGCACACCCAATCTATTTCTATGAAACCTTACCATATGACTTTTTCTGAGCTTAAAAAGATAAATTTTCAACTCTAGGATCTCTTGGATAAGGGTTTTATTAGGCTAAATATATCTCCTTGGGGTTATCCTATCTTGTTCATCAAGAAGAAATATGTATCTGTGAATATTTGTATTGACCACAAGCAGTTGAATAAGGCTAAAGTGAAGAATAAGTAACCTATGCCTCATATTGATAACTTATTGGACCAGCTTCAGGGAGCTATAATGTTTTCTAAGATTGACTTGAGATCTGGCTACCACCAGTTGAGGATTTGGGTTGAGGATGCCCCTAAGACAGCTTTCAAGACTCCCTACGACCATTATAAGTTCCCGGTAATGTCTTTTAGGTTGACCAATTCCCCAACTACATTCATGGATTTTATGAACCGATTGTTCAAGCCCTATTTGGACTCCTTTATGATAATTTTTATTAAAGACATCCTTTTGTATTCGAGGAGTAGGAATGAGAATGATAAGCATTTGAGGATTGTACTCCAGACTTTGAGAGAACATAGGCTTTATGCCAAATTCTCAAAGTGCGAGCTTGGCTCGAGTCTGTTACATTCCTAGGACATGTGGTATCTAAGGATAGGATTATGGTGGACCCAATGTAGATTGAGGTTATTCATGATTGGGCCAGACCTACATCTCCATCTAAGTTTCGTATCTTTAATTGTTTGGCAGGTTACTATAGGTGGTTCTTTAAGGGTTTTTCTACTATTACAGGCTGAGGACTAGGTTGAATAGAAAGGAGTTTCATTTTTAGTAGTCTAAGGAGTATGAGACAAGATTTTAGAGGCTCGAGGGCTTGCTCACTCTATCTCCTATCTTGAATCTTTCTGTTGAGGGTGATGGGTTTACCATATTTTGTAAGTCTTTTGGTCTTAGTTTGGGTTGTGTTTTGATGCAGCATAGTAGAGTTATTGCTTTTGCATTGAGGCAACTGAAGGTGCATAGTGCAACTACCCCACTCATGATTTGGAGTTGCGGCAGTAGTTTTTGCACTTAAGATTTGTAGGCATTACTTGTACGACGCTCATTATAAGATCTACATAGATCACCATAGTATTCAACACCTTATCACTTAGAGGGAAATTATTCTAGATAGAGCAGATGGATGGAGTTTCTAAAGGACTATGATATCTCTATTCTATACCATCCCATCATGGCAAATATGGTAGCAAAATCCTTAAGTCGAAAGGCGGTGAGCATGGGTAAAGTGGTTTCTATTTCAATTTTTCTACAGCCGTTGGCTTAGTATATCTAGTCCATGGCCAATTTGATGGGTTGAATTGATATCTCAAACTCTAAGAGGATCCTGGCTTATGATGAGGCTAGTTCTACCTTATTTGAGCAGATGTAGAGTCGCCAGTTTGAGGATAGTAGACTTTGTAGCATTTGTGACCAGGTTCTATAGGGTAAGTTTAGGAGGTCTATCTTGGATCCAAAGGGTATTTTGAGATATGATGGCCATATTTGTGTTTCGAGGTTTGAGACTTGATTTAGTTGATATTGCAAGAGGCTTATCACAACTCCAAACATTCTATTCACCCTGGTATAACTAAGATGTATAGAGATTGAGACATTATTACTGGTAGAGCAGCATGAAGAGAGATATCACAAATTTTGTAGTTGTTGAATATAATGTTAGCAGGTAAAGGCTGAGCATCAGAGATCTGGTGTCCTGATTAAGAGATTACCTATTCTTGAGTGAAAGTGGGAGCGGATCACTATGGACTTTGTTAGTAGGTTGCCATACACTTCCTATAGTTTCGACAACATGTGGGTCATTATAAATTGATTAACTAGGTCAGCTTATTTTCTCCCTATTTAGATGTCTTTTATTACTGAGAGGTTCTCTCATATCTATGTTCAGGAGATAGTTAGCATGCATAGATTACCCATATCTATTATTCCTGATAAAGTCTCGATGTTCATATATAGTTTTCAAAGGACTTTTCAAAAGGAGTTGGGCACTCAGGTTGAACTCGACACTGCTTTTCACCCTCATACCAATGGGCAGTTGGAGCGTACTATTCAAATTCTTAAGGATACACTCCATATATATGTTGTGGACTTTAGAGGTCAGTAGGAGCAGTACTTAGCCTTCATAGAGCCTTCCTATAATAATATCAACTATTCAAGTATTGAGATGGCACCATTTGATGCATTACATTATAGGCATTATTGATCTCCGATAGGTTGGTTTGAGACCTCCGGGTTAGGCTTGTGGTACTGACTTGCTTCATGAGTTGTTGAATAGAGTCTAGATGATTCAGGATAGGTTGAGGGCATCTTAGAGTAGGCAGAAGAGTCATGTTGATTGTATACTTTGTGCCTTCAGGTTTGGAGTTGGTAATCGGGTCTTTCTGCGAGTATTTCCCATAAAGGGTATGATAAGGTTTGGAAAGAGGGGCAAGCTCAGCCCCATGTATTTTGGTCTATTTAAGATACTTTTAACAGTTGAAGAGGTAACTTATGAGTCGGCATTATGCCCAGACTTTGCGGATATTCACCCAATTTTCTATGTTTTTATGTTGCAACATTATTTCTCTAATGAGTCTCACGTTCTTAGATGGGACTCAAAACAGATAAATGAGAGGTTGATCTTCGTGGAGGAACATCTCTTATATTGTCCAAGTATGTCCAATGGTTTTACTCTAGAGAGATTCTAGTTGTTAAGGTTTAGTGGAGATTTCGCCCAGTCAAGAAGGCCACCTGGGAGATTAAGAGTGAGATGCGGTCCTAATATTCACACCTGTTGGAGCCTTTAGGTACACCTTGATCCTTTATTTTGGCAGACAAAAGTACTTTTAGCAGTGGATATTATAATGACCCTCCAGGTTAGTTTCTGCATTTCCACACTATTTAACCATTTAGAGCTTTCCTATAGCTGTCCTAAGTTATTTATGACTTACTGGAGTTAACAATTTGGTTTTCGTGCAATTCATTTAGTTTTTAGAGCCAATTCTTTATTTTGAAGTTTGTGTTATTGTGAAATGGGTATCAAACTTATACTTTAGGTTAACAGCCTCGTATTCTAATTTTGATAATTCTATTAGATCTGAAATGTTGATTTTAGGCTGGGGGGGCCTTTGGATGGGCCCTGATGCTTCCAGATTTGTTTTGGGCTCTTGGATGGATTTTTTTGAAATGACCATTAGATGTGGATCTCGTATTTCATCAAAACAACCCCAGATAGAAATTTTGATGGCACCCTTGAGTTCGGAATATAAAATTTGGTAGGGTAGTAAAGTTTATTTTCCTTTATGGGATTTTGATCAAATCCCGAGGGTCTGATAGAAAACTTCACAAATACCAAGTTCAATTGGTGCATTCCAAGAATTGCCTTCATATTTGTGAGGCTTTTGACGAGGTTTCAAAGGCCATGGCCTTTTGTCTATTGCAATCGCGATAACTTGGTCACATTTGCAAAGGCTAAATTCACTGGCCATTACGTACGAGATTGCCGTTGAATTCGTGAAGAGCATCTTTTAAGTTGGACCAAGCTTCCTTATTTGTGACCATGATGGACTGGCTGCATTCTCCAAGGGTAAGCTAGGTTGAGTCTTGCATTGACGATAGGATCTGCATTCATGATCAAGGGACACCTTGTTGTATATATAGTTGCTACACCTAATTTTTCTCTCATTTGACAAGTTTTAACTTTCACTAAAAGCCCTAGAGAGATAAGAGAGTAAGAGCATTGATACATGGGTGTTTGAGGTGAGATGGTCAAATTGTGAGGATGTTTTATCATCGAGAATTATTATAAGTTTCCTTAAACTTCATATTTAATTATCCATTATAACCTAATACTTTGCAGGATGATTTGAGGGAGTAATTGTTCTCGGATTTCACCTATTTTTAGGGTAAGTGATCCTTGAACCACGAGGGACGTCTTTAGATTTCAAAGTTTTGATTCCACAACAGGCCCCACATGGGATCTTTAACACAATTCTATACCCAAAGAATTTATATACAATATGAGCATTGTTATCCTTGTATTAATGTGTATATCATTATTTTGATAGTGTGGCATCGTGCAGAGGCAAAAGGGAAAATCTCCAACTTAGTGAACTTTCTCGTACATTAGTCGGCGTCTTGGTATGCTAGGATTACTTTCCTTATAGATGGAGCATATTATGGTACTTGTATGGTATTATTATCTATTTGGATTTGAAATTATGACTTGGTTTTAGCTTTAATGATATTTGGAATATTTAACCAATTAGTGAGTCATATTTAGGTAGAATTGACTCATTCATCCTTTCCTTGGATTAAACTGCGACCTTAGGACTTGTTAGAATTATTTGACACCTCATATTAGAACTTGGAAGCCTTTGTCTAGTTTTGGGTAGAAATTGCCTTAGTATGAACTTTCATGTTTAGTATCAGGCTCTACTGGTCCTTTTGTAAGGTCTAATGTCTTAAATAGCTCCTTGTAGATCTATCAGGCATTCTTTGGTCATTATATATATATATATTCTTTAACCCTGTGATGATTTAGACATTTATTTTAATTCTCGACTAGACTTAGTAACCTGTATTTTCTTTAAAGATTGGTCTAGTCCAACAATTACTCCTTTTTTGTGATGCTTAAAAATAGTTTGAGTCTGATACTTACTATTCATTTATGATGTTTAGAGACAGATTTGAGTTCGACATTTATTATTTACTTATAAGATTAGATTCCGATTAGAGTCTGACATTTATGATTCACTTATTATATTAAGGATTTAATTTGAGTCTGGTGTTTATAGTACAAAAGGATTCATAGAAATGGCTTCTGTGATAGGTGACTTTATTATTATTATTATTAGTATTAGTATTAGTATTAGTATTTCTCTCCTTATTCCATCCATTAGGCTTATGGGGGATCGGTTAGATTATTTCCTTTTTGTTTGTGCTTTCTAGGAATCCTAGTTAGGTTGTAGTTAGCTAGTATTCTCTTTGGTATTATTTACCTTGTTATTTACTATTTGTCAACTAGAGAATTATTTCAAGTTTGCCCTTTCATCCCTGAGTTTAATTTACATTCTTGCATCTTATTATGTTTTTATTATGAGTTAGCATAGTTGGTCAATGATGTCTACTGAATACCCATTGTTTTGGTACTCATACTATACTTCTGCATCTCTTTTATGTTGATCCAAGTACTAGCTATTGTTGTTGACATTTTATCCAGCGCATTCTAGTGTTCAAAGATAGGGTAAGTCTTTGGAGCTGGAGCCGATTCTCTCTCCTTATGCTACTTTTGGACAATCTTTCATTTCAAGATTGTTTATTAATACTATTATTGCTCTTATTCTTTTGATTAGTCTCTCTTGTATCGACCGTATTAGGTCATGGGATATTTTTTTCCTTTTCTCTCTCTTATTTATACCTATGCTATCATTTTTATGTTATATCACCCACAATCTCTTTGTATGCTTAATTTTCAATATTCATCATACTTCAACCAACTAGCCAATCACTTATTGTTCTGGGCTACAGTATGGCTTACCTATTGGTAGGTTAAACTAAGTTTCATCATGACATGAGAAATTGTATCGTAATAACATGACAACTCAACAAAAACATTTAAAAAAACTACCACTGCGGAGACAACCTTTATTTCTACTTTGATGCTGCCAATTTATTTAGCGTTGATGAGTTCAATGATTACTTCCAACACTTTAAGAGTAGATATCCCACAAACTCCTTATATCTTTAGGAAATTGGTTTTGAAAAATAGGGCAGGGCATATTTTCCAACCAACAAGTGTGATGTAATGATGAAAAATATCCCCGAGTTGCTTAATTCTATGTTGGTGGCTGAGAGGCAGTACCCCATATTTGCTTTATTAAATTCCATTGCTTATAGATTTGTAAAACTATTTAGAGAAAAGCGCAAAGAAGTTGCCAATTCAAAAATAAATTGGTTCCCGTGATGGAAATGCACATAAAGAAAAAGATAACCGAAGGAAACTCGCTACACATTAATAATATAAATGGGGATGAGAATGAATTCACCGTAATTGGTGGTGTCCCGACTTCCAAATTCAATCTACATGATGGAACATGTACATGTAGAGAATAAGACTTAGTAAAAGTACTATGCGCCCATGTGATGGAAGCCCTTAGATTGAAGTATGGTAGCGAATTTAGTGAAAACATATACGAGTATTCCTCGCCCATGTATCTAGTTGAGCAATACTTGCTCGTATACACAAAAACTATCATGTTAGTCCATCTGGAGATGGAATGAAATATTCCCCAATAGTTGATAGTCGCAAGACTTCCTCTTCCTGATTTCACTCCTAAACTTGATAGAGAGGGAGTGAACCATATTCACAGCATCACAGAATCTTGGAGGCCTAAGCCCACTAAAGAAGAAACAAGTGTTCCATATGCAAGTTACCAGGTCACAATAAAACACAATGTCCAATTTTATACAGTATCCCACCAAATTAGTTTTTGTAAACTTTAATATGTATTATTATAACTGTCTCTCTAAATATGTAATGTCAGTTTTATTCTAATCCCAGTTTTATTCTAATCAGCCATGTCACGGTAGTGGAGACCAAAATTTAAGTCCTTTGGCTATGAATCAGGCTACGACTCGTAGCCAAACCCTATGAGTCGTCACTTGAGCCATTGGGACTGCTTCTAGGAGTTTCTCAGATAATTTTTGAGGGATTGTTTGGTCTTTTCTCACCATTTTAACACCATAAATAATTCGTTTAAGTTTTCCAAGGGCTGAATAATTATTCTAAAATGCCCCTAAGTCCCTCATTCCTCAAAATTCATTCAACACTTAGAAAATTTAGAGAGAAAGGGGTTATTTTCCTTCTAAGAAAGAACTAAGATTTTTCAATTTCAGCTTAAAATTCAATGATTTCTTCAAGGTTTTAAACCTCAGCTATGTGGGATTTCATTAGTGGGTCTTCTTTCACTCATTGAGTCCCAAAGATTACTCAATTCCCCAAGTTTAATTCACCCTTCAAGCTTAAGGTTTCCATGGAAAGTGTAAATTTCTTAAGCTTTTAGTTTATTTCTTTGACTAAACCATGAATATATGTTTTTCCATAAATTTGAGCGTATTTCCACAATCATAAATAAAAGCATCATTATATTGATAAATTCTTGATTTTTGGACTTGAGTTATCAAATTCCTTATTCCATTCAGATTTTAATATTTCCATGATTAGTTACACCTTCAGAGATGATGGGTTATGAACACCCGATGACCTAGGATTTCATGCATACACTTATGAATTCTAGATTGTCTAGCTTACATGTTATTGAATACTTTCAAATTTATGCATTTATTGTCAATTTTAAAAATATTACTATTATTGGTCATTTTTAATTATTACTATCATTCATTTGGGAGTAGTACTTATCACCGAGCGAACGCAAAGATGGAGGCTCATCCGTCAGTTAGGTTGAGACCTTTTACAGAAGTCCCTAAGTTCCAAAACTATGGCACCACCGTAGGTTCTAAAGGGTCACCCATCAGACCAGGCATGACACTTTAGTCCTTTCGGACATCAGTTTAGTGGATCCACGTCGGCCAGTATTTATACCTTTGGCAAGGTAAAATCCACCCAACTATGGTTACAAGTTGGACCCTGGTTAGCTCAATTTAGGGTATGTCGGTTAATGGTATCTCCCACAGTCCACAATTCATAGTTCAGATTTAGATACTTTCAACACCTTGTATTCAGTTGTTTAGCTTATCACACAATCCATATTTATTACTTGGTCTTGTATCAGTTTACATTGTCACATGCATTATTTACAGCCTTCATCAGTTATTTTTTCCATCTTACATACTCAGTACATTCAATGTATTGATCGCATACTTTTTTTTGCTATATTGTCTTATAATATAGGTTCCGACGTTCAGCATCCAGATCATGCTTAGTTATAACATAAGTTCCAACGTTTAACAATTAGATTATGCTTAGTACGGTCACATACCTTACCAGCAGCAGTGTTGGTGGTTCCTCATCTTCAAGGGTCAATTATCAATATTTCTTTTAATTAATATTCTAGTTTCATACAACTGGAGTTAGTTAGGGGCTTGTCCCAACAACTCATATGATTTGGAGGCTTTTAGATAGATTGTTATATTTTCAGCATATTGATTGTGCAGATAGTCTTAATTTGGATATCTAGTATTGATTTTGCTTTTTATTATAATCAGGTCATTTCACTTTAGTTCCTGTTCAGTATCTCATTATTTTCTTTAGTGTCCTTAGTGTTTTTCCAACCATGAATTAGCTTGGGGTCACTTGTGAATCTGAGCACAGTGTTATGACTAGGGGATAGTCTTGAGTCGTGACAGATTTTTTTTGATAAAAATAGTTATTTAAGTAACAAAAATTATACTATCTCGTATATACCAATACGAAACTATACAATTGCTACTTAAATCGACAAAATTAATCTAGAGATATATTTTGAAAAGTTTTTATTCATATAAAATAATATTTTAGTTTTATTTTAAATTAAAGCAACTCAAGATTAAATTTAGTCTCGAAGGATAAAAATTAAGTGTCAAAAATTGTCACTCCCTTTGGGTAGGGTGAATGCAAGTAACCCTAGGCAAAGGGAGTTTGACGTTCCTAATTTTGTTCGATCACAAATTCATCTCTCAAAAAAGGTTGGTTTTTGGATGAGTTTAAGGGAGTTGTGGACGAACCCTGATATTGAATTTTACGTATCTCAAGTTACATGAAAATTTAGGCCACTTATAGCTCATAATGCATGATCTGGGTGCACTATTTTTGAAGAATTCATAAGCTTTATTGGGTCCAAATTTTAAAGAGATTGGAAAGCTGAGGAATGAGATTGGTGAATTGTAATACAGTCAAGTTATCAATAAAGAGCCCAACCTACATATCCCTGAGATTTAAGGAATCAGGTTTCTTGTAGTTCAACCCAATAGGTAGAAAAAATAGTCTTTTATTTTAGAAAATCTTTGCTTGGGATGACTGACAAGTTATTTTAGTTATGGAAAAGAGTCTTGTAACCTGTTAACCAAGAATGTGGGATCCTTCACATACATAGGCAAGAATTTACCTGGATATATTTTCAAAACTTTGAGCGTGTTGTCACTCAGATTTTCACTCAGATTTCAGAACTTTTAGAAGTGAAACCAAAATCAGGATGTACCAAATTATCAACATGCCTTCTAATAGGGTGTGTTTTGCTGGTGGTGGCAATCGCCCCTTAGCTCGTATCCAAAGAATTTGATGTCCCTCTCTAGACTACATCTTGATTTGTTGATAAGAAAAAGTTCCATGTTGTGTCGAATCCTTTTTCAGAGTTGTACATACCTATGGTTTTGGTTTGAGATTTTCATCCTCTCGAATGCTCTCAACCATATCTCAAATAAAAATTATTAGTAATAAATATAATTCATGAAAAGGGTATCTAATCTTTTACCATATCTCTGCATGAGTTGTTATCCAAAAAGTGAAGTCATCTTCTCATTCCTCTATTTAAAGGGAAATAATTTTTGCAATAATAGACACAACAACACTCTTGGTTGTCAGATAAAATAGCTATTTTGTCAATCACTATTTTTTTCAAAGTAGAGTGACCCTCTTAGACACCGACGACACTTCATGTAGAATGGTCCCTACAACTTATAATCTTATGCTAATGTGGTAACCTTCTTGGTTACCTATAATGCTTCTTATATGTAGAATTATAACATCTTAGTTATTGACAATGATCGTTTGCATGCGATCATTAGGTAAGTCTTGCACATCTTTTATATCAGTATAACTCATAAATATCCCTCAAATTTTCAATCTTCAGGTAATCTTGCATATTATCTGATGTTGGATATGAGTTAAATTATAGATATCCTTTGAGTTAATGGTCTTCTGGGTGATCTTGCATATTATTTGACCTTAGATAAGATATGTCTTATAGATATCCCTCGAATCACCAGGTTTTTTAGGTAATCCTGCATATTGTTTGACCTTGGATGCGATGCAACTTATAGATATCCCTTAAATTGTCAATATTTGGGTAATCCTGCACTTCATCTGTCTTGGATGTGTCTCAGCTTATAGAGAACCCTCAAGTTGTCAGTTTTAGAGATCTTGCACATCAAACAATAAGGATATATCTATGGCTTACGGATAACCTTTGAGTTGTCAACTTTTGGGTAATCTTACATACTATCTGGTTAGGATAGTGTTGTGACTTATGGATGACCCATGGACTATCAACTCACAGGTAATACTGTATACTACACTATCGTAAATATTTTGGCTTAAAAATGACCCTCAGTTTTTCAATTTCTGGGAAATCTATTATGTTGTTCTTCTTTAGATATTGACTTAAAGACGTTCTTTTGGAATATGTACTTTTTCAACTTAGTACCTTAATCCATTCATATGCTGAAATATCCTCGGTGTTGGGCTACATCTCCTTTTGCATTGTCTATAGATATAAAATACTAAGATATCCTCCCCACCAAATTATGTTAGCTTTGTGTGGTCAATGGATATATGTTCTCTAAATCCTAACCTTATCATCTCACATTATAAGAGATTATGGAGACTTATCTAAATGGTATGATGTCCTTCTCAGTATGAAATAAAATGGCCCTTTCGACAATAGATCTCTAGGAAATGGCCCTCTCGACAATGGAATGAAATAGCCCTCTCAACATTACCTTCTTGGTAATGGAATGAAATGGTCCTCTCAGGATGGAATAAAATATCCCTCTTGGCAATGGAATGAAATGGCCCTCTTGGCAATGGAATGAAATGTCTCTTTCAGCATGTCCCTATTGATAATGGAATAAAATGGCCCTCTCGACATGGAATAAATAGCTCGCTCGACATGGCCCTCTTGGCAATGGAATGAAATAAAATGAAATGGGATGTGGTGAAATTCAATTAAGTGCAATAAAATGTAATGGAATGCAATGAAATACAATAGTATACAATGGAATGAAATGGGATGCAATGATATGTAATGGAATACAATGGTATGTAATGGAATGTATTGGGATGCAATGGTATGTAATGAAATATAAAGGCATGTAATAGGATACAATGGTACGCAACGGAATATGGTGGAATGCGATGAAGTACAACGGAATTTAATGGAATAAAGTGGTCTTTTAGGTAGTTTGAAGCAAATATTCACATAATTCTATTTTTTGGGGTGTTGGCTTTCTGCATGTACCAGTACTCAAGGCAAACAATTAGTAGACACAATGTCTCTCATCGGTGATAATAGTCAAGCCTTATGACAAATACTAAACATTATAATCCAAATGATCCAGTTTGTAATTAATCTTCTCTCTTTGAGGGAGTATTTAAATAGCAAGTCCGCCTAGTGTAAACAAATAGGTGAAATCCCTTTCTGGGGAATGCACGAATACCATTTGTTTTGCATCGTGGTGAATTTGAGGAGGACTTTCTGCTTTTCCTCCTATTGAGTGATCCTTTTGATTGTGCCCTTATTGTGTCAACCCCTTTGAATGTACCTGCACTCAAGGTAAACACTTTTTAGACACAGAGTCACATTTGCTAGCAACTATTTTTAGAAAATGTTTCAAATAAATATTTATAAAGAGGAGAAGATGCCTTTATTTGTCATCCATAGTGTAATGACCCAAGACTACCCCCTAGTCGTAACACGGTGCTTAGGACTACAAGTGATCACAAGCTAACCCTTATACTAGCATAACTCATGAGCAACTGAATAAAACCCATAAATCCGAAGAAAAATGCGGAAAATAAATTTATTCTGAACTTGATCAATACAAAGCTACATTAAGATGAATACAACTCTGCTTATACAAAACAAAACTAAAACTGAATACATCAACTATACTGACTGTCTATGAAACCTCTACTATACTGACTATAGATAGCTGGGACACGACTCCAACTACCACTAATCAATACATATGAGTAAGAAAATAAAGTACATGAATAGCATCTAACTGAAGTCCCTGAAGTAGGAGGACTCATCATCTATGGGTCGGAATCTGCAACTATCTGATTATGATGTGCATGCTACAATGGTACCTATATTATTAAACAATGTAACACATAGACGTATATATGGATCAGTACTTTTGGAATGTACTGAGCATATGGGGGGGAATGCATAAGTAAAACCATATCTGAATATTCATATAAACTTGTAAAATAATGCATGCTAAGTGTAAATGACTCACATTATCTTGAATAACTGAAAGTTGAAAATCATAAATCATGAGAAACAAAGCATACTATATAAATCTTGTGAGCCATAACACTTAGTTCTAAAAGTTGTACTTTTACTCTTTCTATTAGTAGAATAAGTAGGATTGAAGGTAAATCTATTTTCAAATCATTCAGTCTAAGTGTAAAAGGATTCACCTTTATCATCTGTAAACTGAAAGCTGAAATCTCATAGCTAATGTCTTATGTAAAATAATATCTGAGTAAAATTGTGAGCCTTTACGCTTCATTTCAAAAATCTATCCTTTTATTCTCTTTAGGACTTAGGAATTAGGGACTTTGGGAGGTTTTTCTAACCGACATAAATCATGTGACTCGTCATGGAGTCCAGCATCTCGTTTTCCTAAGGGCAAAACCTCATGTTGGGGAGAGGTGTCATACTCTTGCCAAGGAGTATAGCCTTTCTCTTAGTGATCACTGTCTTAGCCCACTATGGGCACTTAATCTTAATCCTAAAGTGGCACGTAGTTCTGAGCATGAGACCTTGGAAACATACCCAACTTGGTGCTAAATACTACTCCCATTCTTTTGCTCAGATCTTTAGGAAATCTACCTTAAAATAGCACAAGGGTTTGTAATGAAAACTAATTTAGCTTCTCTTCTTTAAATCTAAAACTGTATGAACAATGTGGATTCCTTATCTTAGCTTAGGATCAAAAGATCGAGTTTCTTTCTTAAATCTTGGTAAACAATTCATAAGAGAGGCTCAAAATAATGATCTTATTGAGATATCAATACTTCAAACTTAGGGCTTTAAAATCCATACTTTAAACTCATGCAAACTCATAGAAAAATGTCATGCTAAAAATACTTCTTGAAATACTTCAACAATATCCAAAGTAATGAAATCAAACTCACAATATCATGCTTAAAAACTTAATTGAAAATCTGTAAAATCATATCACACGCATAAAGATGTGAAAATAGACATGTGATTCAACATTTAAGTCACTTGTAACATCATAATCTTCAAACAATGATAATTGGGTATGAACCCTAATTTGCAAAATATGAAATCTTAAATAAAGATCATGTTTAGGGCATAAGGATGAAAGGGTATCCTTGTTCATAAACCCCATATACCTTAATGGCAACGAAATGGTTGAAAGATTGGACCATCAAGCTTGATTGCGAAACCCTAGTTGTTTCTCCTCTTGTGTTCTTAGATAATGATCTTATGATGTTAATAGGATTAAAATGTGTTTAGGATCTATAAATATCATGTAGTTATGTTTAGGGACATTTAAGAAGGGTCAAATGACTTAGTTGCCCTCGAAATAACTCTAAAATGAAATGCCTAGGTCGTTGTGCCATGGAGTTTGCATCACAAAAGATATGGAAAACTTTAAGGTTTGCATCACACTCCCTATTGCAAATCCTTTCCAGTGAATGTTTATGATTGTTAGGCAACGCACACCCCTTTGTAAAGCCATAACCTTCCGTTTGGGTGTCGGATTAAGGCAAAATTGGTATCGTTGGACAGCTAATTGGATTATCTACAATTTGGTGGGTCTTGAGATAAAAAATTCCACGTACATCAAAAGTTATACATGTTCAAAGTATACACTTGTAGAATTAAATACCAAACTTTGGACGAATCGAAGGTTCTTGGCTCAACTTTGTTCTAAGTAATTCCTATGAACATTTTTCACCTCAAGATCACTTCACACACTAGGATAAAGATCATGAAACTTATATTCACATGAGAATCATTTGTATTAGGGCTTATACACATAAGAACAATGGTTAGAATTCTAGCACAAAATATGGGGTTTTACATTATCTCCCTCTTGGAATCATTCGTCCTCGAATGATGGGTAGGAACTTATTGAAACATTAAAAGTATGGAATAATGTATACATGACGTGTCTGCTAATGAAGGATATAGTTGAGCTGAAACTTTAAATATCTTATCATAAAGCTGAATTCTGAGCTGATTTGATTGTATTGACTATCAAGAACTGATTCATTCTTGGAGTTTAAAACTCACTTGAGATTTCCATGACACAATCATTAATATAGAATTGAGAAGTGCTAACTGATATATTAAAATTTCCAAGATTCGCAAAGGATGGAATAAAGTATGCAATTTCTCATTTAGGGGTTATCCCTCAACAAGACACGTATAAGAATCAAAGGAAAAAGAGGCTTCATGGCATCACCAAGTATATTTTGTAAGCACAAATCATGAGGTAACAAGACCAAGGTCGTACAAAGGTATTACAATGTTTGACATGGAATACTTGGAAAACTGAGACCATGCACTGAACACTTATGAACTATGTCATGACTAAATATCTGAATCTGAAACTGATGCCTGGTGCGTGGACTGAGCTGAATACCAATTTGTACAAATACGAACATTTTACCTCGTGGAATAGACTTAATTGTGAAACTTTGGGTAGTAAGACTAAATAAAAGATAGAAAACCATCAGAACTTATCTGTCTGACTGCTAAACTAAATTGCTGGCTATATGAACTAAATCATATTGAGAGCTTACACTTAATTAGAGTATTTCTTTAACACTCTTTGCAAAAAGTTCTAATAAAATTTAGGTTGCAAAGATTTTGGGCATAATTTGAATACGATATCTGAATAAGGAATCAAAACAATGATACAACTATATAATATGGACCATAGCCATATAACTCATAAGCTAGGATAAAATTACTAGGCCTTAGGCATTGCAACTTCTTACTTTCAAGCTTAGCAACACTTCTCAAATATTCCCTCAACTATACTATTCCTCTTAAATACCATACTCATTTGATTCAACTTATAATTCTCACATAGGCATTGATAAATCCATCTACTAAAGTCTAAACTGAACTAAGTCCTCTTACCATGATCAAGCCTAACTCGAAATCACAAGGTACAACACGTTATTCCCTAATACTAGTATAAACCATATGATTCAATATTCTATATCTTTTTAGAGCTCACACCCTAAGCATAACATGCCTCACCACTTCAATGACTAACTCTGAAATCTTACTATGGATTCACTAGTGCATATTGCATTCTTCTACTCACATCCCAACACGACATTCAAGTCTATCATTACAACCACATATGAACTTCAAGGCAAAAACCTGCAAGGCATACTTCTCATATTCTCTAAAACTCTATTAACAACAACTTCCTTGCACCACACTTAAGAAGACATACCCAAAATTATCAACTAACTATGACATATACCAAAGATTTACCTTAATATTTCTTCATCCTCTAGCCTTAGATATAAAATGATAAATAATATTTCTTAATGAGGGTTATCAACTCCCTCTCATCTAAACCATTGCTTATCCATTATCATCACCACAATCTTAATGTAGGAAGAGGTCACTGAAGGGCTAACACATAAGGACCTGTAGGACGAAAGAATACTATACATAACTCTGACACTTAACTGAGGCCTGAAGAATAGAATGTCAAACGAATGGATTCATTAAAGGGATCTAAATTAAGGACATACATGATATAAAATAGATTTCACTAGGATCATGAGGTTCTAAGAACTGATCATAACCTGAAACATGAGTTCATACTTATCATAACCTATTAACCATAAGACTGAAGTTCATATATTTATGAGGGATAACTCAAATCACAGAGTGAAGCAGTTACTTGCCTTATAGAAGCTGAGAATGAACTGGAGTACGCATGAAGTGTATAAGCATTAGCCTTTGGCATGGATCTATCACGCAAGCATTGATTTGGTGTAATAATGATTGAATCTAAGGAATAATTTAGATTAAAAAGGGATCACTATCTCATTACAACTCTTATTGACATGTATCAAAATCTAATCCTCAAAAATCTATTTGGTTCTTCAGTCTACCATTTTCCCCTTAGATCAAAGTTGACTTTCTAAGTTTAGGGGTCTACTCCATATCCTTGAGATTGAGCCAAATTTCTTTTCTCTAATGGTCTACATATAAATGCTAAACTCACATGAATAAACTATATTTCGAACTTACTGACTTCATTCTTGAACAACCCTTTCATATACCATCCTTAACTTTCTAGCTTTAATAGTCACCATCATAGACTTACGGTCTATTAACTCGACAAACATACCTGCCTCACTAAACACATAATCACAGTTTACCAAGATCACACTTCTATACTTACAATCTCCCTAAACCATAAGAATCAAATTCATACTTAAAAGACTCAACACCATCTATCCAAAACTCCTTAACTTAGCCATTAAGAGCACCATGTAATATATAACTAACCTTATTCCACTTAGTAAATCAAGGGTACTTCTAACCACACAAGACACTTAATCACCTTAGAAAATAATGCAACCCCATATCACCTTGGGAACACCTCTACATCATACCTACAACATAATACTTAATCTCAAACTAGTAAACTTAAATTCTTGCATTCAGTATTTTAAGCCTATTGGTTCACCTCCATATAACTAGCATCACTAACCAAGCAATCATTATTTCCACCTTGATAATCATTCATAATTCCAACTTAGAGCCTAGTGCTAGGCATGATTTACAACCCAACCTCACATACTATTCTTACTTGGAATCTATAAAATAAAATATCAAGAAACGCTATTCCACTAGAACTTCATGACAATAATAATCAGTCATAATTATGTAATATACCTTATTAAAATACGTTAGCACATCCTCCTTCTACATATTATGACTATTTACCCATCTATACACCTAAATTACTTTTATAGCTCTATAAGTTTCAACTAAACTCTTTTTTGCAACCTCAGTGGAAGCCTAAATTAACAATACTCAACCACCAAATACTTTCATTAATAACCTATACTTTTCTAGAAAAAAAAATACCATCAATAACTCCTGTGATACTTCAAGCAAGCAATAATTCACCATAACTAATACCTATTTCTCTACCTTCCATTAGAGTAACACACAAGGACATTTCACTTCAGTACTAACTCTATTGTATGCAAAAGTTCAGCTACATACATTCAATTAATCGCCCTCACCACCTTTCTTGTCACTACACTTCTAAACCCATACTTACAACTATAAAAAAATTCTACTACTTATAAATCATAACACTCTAAATTGTAATATCCCTCGAATACAAACTCTATTTAACTATCTAGGTTCACACCATCTCCTCTCATGAGCACTACCTATATTGAAGGGTTAATGAGGAATCTAGATATATATCTTACTCTTTGTTAACTGAAGGACTCATAGGCATGAGAAAATAACTTTCAACTTGAGGAACTTATAACACACTAGTGAGCTCCTTTCAAGACCCTTGTGTGACTTCTGAAGTTACTGATAATCATGTTATTTTAAGAATATAGAATAGATGGAGAAGTATGGATTAACACATAAATCAACATAATTTTATGAAGGAACAAATTTACAACACAATCTAGAGTATAAAAGAAAGGAAACTTTTCTTAAATGCCCTGTAGCCTCTCGAAGAAAACTATAGATGTCTCCGCACCATTCTGCAAGAATCTACTAGACACGGCTTCACAGAAACCTTAGGACACTTGAACTTTATGCTTTGATACAAAGTTTGTAATGACCCGAGACTACCCCCTAATTGTTACACGGTGCTTAGGACTACAAGTGATTCCAAGCAAACCCGTATACTAGCATAACTCATGAGCAACTGAATAAAACCCATAAATCCAAAGAAAAATGCAGAAAATAAATTTATTCTGAACTTGATCAATACAAAACTACATTAAGATGAATACAACTCTGCTTATACAAAACAAAACTAAAACTGAATACATCAACTATACTGACTGTCTATGAAATTTCTACTATACTGACTATAGATAGCTGGGACGCAACTCCAACTACCACTAATCAATACATATGAGTAAGAAAATAAAGTACATGAATAGCATCTAACTGAAGTCCCTGAAGTAGGAGGACTCATCATCTGCGGGTCGGAATCTGCAACTATCTGATTATGATGTGCATGCTACAACTAGTACCTACATTATTAAACAATGTAACACATAGATATATATATGGATCAGTACTTTTGGAATGTACTGAGCATGTAGGGGTGAATGCATAAGTAAAATCATATCTCAATGTTCATATAAACTTGTAAAATAATGCATGCTAAGTGTAAATAACTTACATTGGCTTGAATAACAGAAAGCTGAAAATCATAAATCTTGAGAAACAAAGCATATTATATAAATCTTATGAGGCATAACACTTCTGTCTAAAAGTTGTACTTTTACTTTTTCTGCTAGTGGAATAAGTAGGACTGAAGGCAAATCTATTTTCAAATCATTCAGTCTAAGTGTAAAAGGACTCACCTTTATCATCTGTAAACTGAAAGCTAAAATCTCATAGCTAATGTCTTATGTAAAATAATATCTGAGTAAAATTGTGAGCCTTTACGCTTAGTTTTCAAAATCTATTCTTTTATTCTCTTTAGGACTTAGGTATTAAGGACTTTGGGAGGTTCTTCTAACCAACATAAACCATGAGAGCCTTCATGGAGTCCAACGTCTCATTCTCTTAAGGGGAAAACCTCACGTTGGGGAGAGGTGTCATACTCTTGCCAAGGAGTATAACCTTCTTTTAGTGATCACTGTCTTAGCCCACTATAGGAACTTAATCTTAATCCTACGGTGACACGTAGTTTTGGGGAATGATACCTTGGAAACATTCCCAACTCAATGCTAAATACTACTTTGATTCTTTTGCTCAAATCTTTAGGAATTCCACCTGAAAATAGTACAAGGGTTAGAAAGAAAACCAATTATGCTTCTCTTCTTTAAATCTAAAACTGTATGAACAATGTGAATTCCTTAACTTAGCTTAGGATCAAAAGATCAAGTTACTTTATTAAATCTTGGTAAAAAAAATTCATAAGAGAGGATCAAAATCATGATCTTATTGAGATATCTATACTTCAAAATTAGGGCTTTAAAACCCATGCTTTAAACTCATGCAAACTCATAGAAAAATGTCATGCTCAATATAATTCTTGAAATACTTCAAAAATATCCAAATTAATGAAATCAAACTCACAATATTATGCTTAAAAACTTAATTGAAGATCTGTAAAATCATATCACATGCATAAAGATATAAAAATAGACATCCAATTCAACATTTAAGTCACTTGTAACATCATAATCTTCAAACAATGATAATTAGGTATGAACCATAATTTGCAAACTATGAAATCTTAAATAAATATTATGTTTTGGGTACAAGGATGAAAGGGTATCCTTTTTTATAAACCCCACATACCTTAATGGCGATGAAATGGTTGAAAGATTGGACCTTCAAGCTTGATTGTGCAACCCTAGTTATTTCTCCTCTTGTGTTCTTAGATGATGAGGTTATGACGTTAATAGGGTTAAAATGTTTTTAGGATCTACAAATCTTGTGTATTTATGTTTAGGGACATTTAAGAAAGGTCAAATGACTTAGTTGCCCTCAAAATAACTCAAAAATAAAATGCCTAGGTCGTTGTGCCATGGGGTTTGCATGCTATGGCAAACTTTATGAATTGCGTCGTACTACCTATGGAAAACTTTAAGGTTTTCATTTCATTGCCTATGGCAAACCCTTTCCAGTGAACGTTTGCGATTGTTAGGCAACGCACATCCCTTTGGAAAGCCATAAATTTTTACTCAAGTGTTGAATTAAGGTAAAATTGGTATTGTTGGACACCTAATTTGATTATCTATAATTTGATGCATCTTGAGATAAAAAATTCCATGTACATCAAAAGTTATACTCATTCAAAGTATACCCTTGTAGAATCGAATACCAAACTTTTGACGAATCGAAGGTTCTTAGCTGAACTTTGTTCTAAGTGATTCCTGTGACCATTTTCACCTCGAAATCACTTCACATACTAGAATAAAGATCATGAAACTTATATTCACATGGGAATCATTTGTATTAGGGCTTATATCCATAAGAACAATGGTTGGAATTCTATCATAAAAATACGAGGTGTTACACATAGTCTCTTAAAATAAGCTACACAAGTCAAAAGGTCCTTGATTAATGGGTAATTGAACCAGTCTTTGGGGACATCCATAAATACCATTCTTGAGAATAAAATGATTTGGTGTGTTTCTCGATTCACTTTGTTTTTTTAAGATCCCCATTTTTGTGCATTGATCCTTTCATCCATAGAAAATTTATTAGTTTTGGGTGAAACTACTCTGTGTTGACCTCCTTCCATCATTGGTTTATTTCTTTCCATCTCTCAAGTGCTCTATCATATTTGGACTTCTTCCCTAACTCTCTGTTAAAATAAATGTAAGTCAAAAGTAGACTAGTAGAAAACATGTATATATTTTCAAAATAGTTTGGATTTTGAAAAGTTGGGTTTTGAGAAACTTGTGTAAAAGCTTTTAGAAAATCTTTGTCAGGCATGTCATGTGATAGCTCAAGAAACACCATTCGTTTGAGGCCGACTATGTCTGACATCCAATGGGGGATTGTTGGATAATCTTTGTCATTGCTGGGGAGTTCTACAAAATAGTTTTGTAAAGTTTTGTCATCGCTAGAGATTTAGTCCATCTTGAATCTGTTGTAGCTGGTGATTTATAAAGTTTGGATTTGACCTCCTAGTGCTAGGAAATTTGAAATCATTCTAGTATGTTAGTAGAAATTTTAAGGACCTTCTCAAAATTTCTGCCCTAGTTTTATACTGTTTGAGATGAAATCGTCTTACGAAAGACTCGATACTTTCTCTCAAAGTCCTTGTTGGTATTCATTCTTTCTGCCATAATATGATCTTCTTCGTTTGAATTTTTGATATTCCTCCTCAAAAAATTTTCCCCAGTTTTCATTTCCTGTGGTGATATGATCGAGTTGTTGGGGTGACTACATATCCCATTAAAGTAGGAATTATATCAAATATAGTTCAGGAACTATGATAGGGAGATACAAAATTTAAAGGGCTGACTGACGCTGATATAGTCTGCCTATATTTCTCATTCTTGAGAACTTCGGTCCGACGTAATTCATACAAAAAGAAAAAGGTAAATTGTCTTATGGGATTTACCAAAGCCAACATAGGTTGTCTATGTATTTCTTGGAAATTTAGGTCAAACGTAGTTCGTACATAAAAGGGAATGGAATTTTAAGCTATGTTAAAACATGAAATGGTTACTTCATAAAAACATGCTATTATAAGGAAAGTGATATATGGAAAAGACCATCTCCATATGTGGTATCTGTTCAAGGTTAATTGGATGATATACTCTTATCCATCCCACTCGAATAGAATTAAGGTTTCTCAAAATAACACTATATGGATGACGTGATGCTTTCATTGTGTTTGTATTGATGGAAGAAAAGATCAGTTGTCCACTTCCCTTTGAGAAAATTGATAAGATTCTACTTCGTTGTTATCAATCGTGTTTTCCTTAACTTTGTCATTGTATCCCTAGTTAACCACCTCAGTTTTTTCTAGGTTAGTCTTTTCTTGATTCTCGAACTCTTTGGTTCTTTCGGTGGGTGTTCTAGGACCTTTATCTCCCATTCATCATTATCTCACTTGATTTGTTCATTTTGCACTTGACATGACATTATATTTGAAGGTCTTAGATGTTTCTTACTTTTTCTAAAAACAAGGAAAGCTTGATAATATCAATTAGATAACAAAATAAGCAAAAAATAACTTTGTAATAGGGGAGGGTTTTGTTGAATTTGAGAAAATATTTACAAATTTTGGCATTGTCATTTTGGAAAGAATAAAAAGAGAAAGAAAATAAATGTAAAGGGTGGGTATCGGGCCTCGTCTGTACTACCGCTAATTTTGTAGAATATTAAATTCCATCTTTCCATTCTTCCTATTGACCAAAGAGTAATAAGTAGAGTGGAAGTCAATTTGAACAACTTTTTCTCTAGTTCATCTTTCTTAACTATATCTATTTTAGGGAACTCTTCCATGGTAGCATTACACTAATTGATTCATTATTCCATCCACGAGAGCATCACTTATAGATTTGGAATGACTGGTAGAGTTTAGGTAGTTTTTGAGACAAATATTGATATTTTTTCTTTATTTTCTTTCGTCCTCTTCACTTGGAACATACTCTATCCCATGCTTGAAAGCATTTTTGGAATTGAAATAGGAAGAATAATTTTGTCTAAAATATTTCTAAGGCTGTGTCTAGGTGTAAAGTGCTTTTTAACATAACGTCAACCAACATCTTGTAGAAAAGGCATTGAATTATGAGTAATTGGTTCTCTCTCACCGGTGTTCACAATCTCCACTGTGTAAAAGTCACTTCCTCTTGAGGTATCTTCAATCTCGGGGATGCACCAGTTTGGCTGGCTTAAGTAGTTCCTTTTAACGTTGATGACTATTTTTTGGGTCTATCTTTACAAACTTTAATAATTAGTGCAATGTTGAAGGAAAGGCCCCTGTTGCATTAATCCAAGGTCCTCTTAAGAGCATATTATATCTTGCCATGTTATTAATTATTTAACTTGGAATTTTTAAGGACCTATCTAAAAGTATAGCTTGACTTCCCTAATAGCATCTTTCTGACCATAGAAAGTTCCCATATTGGTTTTTCTTTGATATATTTTTCTTAAATCATAATTGAAGTCAGTCTAAGTATTTAGGACAAGCATTCATACCTGATCTATAATCAGTTAACACCTTGTTAATCATCTTTTCATAGGACAAGCATTCATACCTGATCTATCATCAATTAACGCCTTGTTAATCATCTTGTCCTAGCATCTGATATTGATATGTTACACCCTATTTACATAATTCTCTGGATGGTCAACTCGCCATCACTGGAGATCATTTAATAATTCTCTACGGGCATATAGGCTATATTAAAAACTTTTATTAGATCCTATTTATGATACTAGGAGCTCATAGAAATCTGAGTTGGGTTTTTTTGCAAGTGTTTCTCAGCAGAATACTCTTTATAATGCATACTTCTCAGAATTATTCACCTTCATCTTCAGTAATAGGTAATTATTGCACACTCTTCTTGTAGGTATCATTGCCAGCTCTTTAGGAGAGTAACCCTTTTTAGATTTAGTCATTTTATGTGTGGCATCGATTTATACCACAAATTTCATCTCCATGGGTGTTATTTTAGATGATGTGGTGTCATTAGTATAGAAAACTAAGTCATTTTTCCAATATTTAAGGTAGCCACAATTTTTTCTATATTATTTGTTTCCTTAGGACTCGCAGACACCATATACTTGCTTACTAGCAATTCTTTATTTGTTTTTATTACCTTGATAACAACTCTGCCATAATTTGGGAGCATGTTAATAGTAATATTTGGTGGTGTTTTCTGAAGTGAGATAACCTTCTAATTGATCATGTCTTGTATCATATGCTTTAGATTAACATATTCTTCAATATCATCCTCAATGCCTCTAGTGATAAACATAATATCGATCATCTTTGAAAGACATAGAATTGGTGTTACCTATCTTGGGTGGAATAGACTTGATGATCCCCACCAACTTCAATCTTTCAGTAAAGGTAGTGAAATTCCTAGAACATTCTTTCCAAATTTTAGCCATGGATAATTATGGCTTTTCTGGTAGACACGATGAGGGATTGGATGAAACCGTTTATTAACTGGAGCCCTTCGACAAACTTTGGAGTTTTGGGGGTTAATATTTATAAATAGGTTGATAATTTGGTAAGGGAGCTTGGTAATTTGGTTGATTGACTGAGCAATTTGGTTGTGGATCAAGGGGTCTAGATCGGGTACATAAAATAGATTTAGGCTTTTGAAGGGCAAAAAAGTAGGTTGATGATGATGGTATTTTTTACGCAATATAACATTTTGGTAAATTAAATATTGGATCTTGTTCTTCAAATTAAAGCAGTCTTCTGTATTATATCCAATACCTCCTAAATGGTAAGCACGATGTCGGTTAAATTTATAACATCTTGTACAAGTGTTGATAACTATCGGGTTGACTGTTTGGATTAGCCCAACTACTTGCAGTCTTTCAAGAAATTGTGTTTGAATTTTGTCTAAAGGGATAAAAACTCAAGGAAAGAGATTTTACTTTGGTATATCGATGAATCCATTTGGAGATATACTAGTAGATTTAGACAGGAAGGGTTTGAAATATAAAGATTTCCTTGGAGGTGTTGGATCTTGGAGGTATTTGATAATTTGGAGGTGGAGTTTGGTAATTTTATGAAGGACTTGGATATTTGGTTTGGACATAAAATATTGGATATGAGTTTTGTAGAGATGGAGACCCAGTATCATCCAAGATCAGAGTGTTAGCCGAAATGGTAAAACTACCTATACTTTTTTCTCGTTGTGATCTTTCTTAGATTTCTTCTAATTTCCTAGCCAATTCCTCTATTCCTTCACTTTGTGTGATATCAATCAGAGCGTGTCTAGTTATTTTTGCCTTTCCCACAATGAAGCAATGGTTAAGAGAGAAATCTTTATTTAGTTTTGATCTAGTGAAGTAGGGATGTCTCACCATTTTACATAGCACGAAGTAGTTTCTGTTACCTGTAAAGTAAAATAGCTAAAAGGAAACATATTATTCTTGATTAGTAATAAACAACGCAAGATAATAAAAGTTTAAGAAAACACATAAATTCATTTCTCACCGTAGATGATTGATCCATATGGTAATGATGACTCAGGCATTTCAATGAATAAGATTTTTCCCACTGATTTGGCTAAGTGAATTTTATTGGGAAAGCTTGACCTTTTTTCTTCTATCATTATGTATTCTTTTATCAAATTGAGGGATAATAGAGTTTTTGGCGATAGAGGCCAGAAAAAAGGCTGCCTACGCATCTCATGAAAGAGAAATTAGGCCCAAGTAGTCCGAATAAGTTGTAAACGAGATTGTTTCATTTTATGTTATTCATTAGAAAATAGCTAGTGGTATTATAGACTTTTTTGTAAAACTTCAGAAGACTTAGATATTTTGGTCGTACTTTAGTGTAATGGATGTATAAGTCTGCCTAAAAGGGCTCTATGAAAACTGGAATTAGATCAAGTCAACTTTAATTCAAATCAACATAGCATGTATAAGCACATAAAATAGTTATATCACACAAGCATATTGTAATAAGTGTGCATCATAATTGGGTGACCCTTTTGAGCCAAGGATTGGCCTAATGAGTTTTGAAAGTATATGCCTTTAAAATAAATCCATTATCCCCAAAAAAATCACTTAGATATATCATAAAGTGCATAAATGCATACAAATTAACCAACGTGGGATACAATTTTTTGAGAAAAATGAAACTAAAATGCGAGAAAATAGTGCCACACAGTGGATATCAATAGAAAACACTAGAATTTGGATGATCCCTCCTTGGCCTTTACCCTCTTAGCTACGTCCACTTCATGCCATATGTGATATTGATTGTTGATCAGGTGTCTTCCACATAGTTGTAACTTCCCAATCAATTGGGCAAATATCATATATGCATCATGGGGATTTTCTTGACTTTTGTACTTGTAATACCTCGTATTTCCCTAGCTTAAATTAACTCTCAGTTCATGAGTTATCTAATATAAAAATTTTGAAATGCTAATTATTTTTTAGTTCAGAGCCTTCCATTGTGTAGGAAGTTGAATTAGCTTTCAAACGATATAAAATTTGCCTAATTCCGATAACTGGGTAAAAAATTATGGCTATTTTAAGTTTCAGTCGTTAAACACTATAATTCAGGCCAGTAGCGTGTCGTGGAGTAAGCCAAAATGGCAATTGTCACTATTACAGTGCATCGTACCACCATCCACATTCCCAGTTGTCATTTTCTAGTGGCTTGGCGCGATAGCAGTGCATCGCGCCAGGGGCCAAAATTGGGTTTTTAGTGATGAAAATTAAAAATGTTTCAGGAGTAATATGGTCTTTTTCCATGACCCGGATCAACATTAAGCACAAAAGTATGCCTTAAATACCTTATTATATCATTATTCACTCACTTTTCTCAAGATTTAAAACATTCTCTCTCAAAGAGGCAAAAACGATAGTTCAAGAAATCAAGGTCAATTCTCAAGAAATCTTCCAATAACCTTCAAGAAAGAATCTTCTAATGTATGTTAGGTGTTCATCTATGGGTTCCTTTCACCCATAGAGTCCACGAATCCATTTTTAAAACTACAAGATTATTGAATTATGAACTTTCATGTTTGAATTAGATTGAATTCATGTTCATGATATTAGTTGGGTTTCAATCCATGATTTAAGTTCAAGTTTCATGAAATTGAATAGCATGTGTGATGAATATGTGATTATCTTGATAAACATTTGAATTACAAAGTGATTAATACATCTATGATGTTAATTTGGTTTTCAATCCATTATCAAGATAAGATTCATGAAAATAGAATAGTATTTAGGGGGAATTATATGAATTGCATGTTGAACTTATGAACTTGCAAGTTTGGGCATTGTAGTTTCCATGTTTATATGTTATCCATGATTATGTGTGTTAGCTGTGCTCCCCAAGTGTTTGATAGAATGTACATGTGAATTAAATAATGCAATCATGACATGCTAGTATATGTACAAGCTTATGCCTTACAAGTGTTTGATGAAATGTCTCTATGAATGAATTATGACAAGTGAACATTGTTATGATTTTCAAGATCATATTATGTCTTATTTTCATGCTATCGAGTCCTGGGGGCATTTAATACCCGACATCTAGTTGTTTACCTAGCGCTAGTGTCAGTTACAGAATAGTATCAGTCATGTCACAATTATTAGAATTCAGTCAGCTACAGAATTCAATAGAACTCAGTCAGTTACAGAACTTAGGAAAACTCAAAAAACTCAGTATTAGTCCAGTCCAGTTCCGTATACTTAGTTTAGTGTCTTTTAGTTGGGAGTAGGATTTAGCACCAGTGAGTGCAGGCATGATAGCTTCCCCATTAGAGAGGCAGAGTCATTAGTAGCAGTCCCTATACTCCAAAAATGCATATCCAAAGCAGGATGAGGAGTCACCCATCATACTAGGCTTGAATACCTCCCAGGGGTCACCCGTTAGATTAGGTTTGGCTCCGCCCAGGTGTCACTCATCAGTTAGGCTTAGTATCCTAGTTTTCTAGTGTTAGTACCCATGGCACAGTATTATCACCCTTCCAAATAAGGTCATAGGTTAGACCTCTATCAGCTCAGATTTGGGGTATGTCGATTAGATGATTACCTCCCACACTTTCAGTTTTAGCCTTCAGTTTAAAATTTAATTCATTTTACATAATCAGGACTGTCAGACACACTCAATCAGTATTAGTAAATTAGTTATCAGTAACTTCAGATATCAGTTACACAATTATTAAAACTCATTATTCAGCTTCAGAAAAGCTCAGTTATAGTATACACGTATGTGCACAGTATTACATACTTAGTATTTATAGTAGTTTTAGTTATCCATGTACTCCCATATTCAGTTACTCTATATCATTTAGTCAATTATTATTTATGCATATGAACCCTTGCATTCAGCCTTACCTCATTTAGCATGCCAGTACATTCCACGTACTGACCGCATACTCTTTCTTTGCGCTATGATGTCTCATATCATAGGTTCAGACGCTCAGGTTCCTGATCGTGCTTAGACAGATCCATTTAGCAGTTCCAGATTTAGTAGTGAGTCCTCATTTATTGAGGGAATACTTTATTTCAGTATTTGAATTTATCAGTAGTCAGAGTTAGTTGGGGGCTCATCCCATCAACTCCATATTTAGACAGTTTAGTTAAAGGCTTTCAAACTAGACTAGTTCAGACAATATTTCAATTTTTAGATGTTTTTTACAGATGTTACATTTTTTAGTATTTCATATTTTGAACCTTATGGTATTTCAGCCTATTTTCTGCATTTATTTCAGTATTACTATTCAGTGTTCATAGCAGATATCAGTCATGGATTAGCTTGTGGTCCTTCGGGGTCGTAAGCACCGTGTGGTATCCAGGGTATACTCTCGAGGTGTTATAAACTTAGTATTAGAGCCTAAGTTTCAATAAAGTCCTAGGTATTCTGAAATTTGTATCAAGTAGAGTCTTGTGCATGGGTGTGTAGCACGACAGACTTATGGGCAAGAGGCTATGAGATGTTTTAGGAAAAGTTTCCCTTCTTTTAGTATTCATGTCATGCGAGTGATCATTATCTCAAGTAAAACTCTCTGTCTAATCGTTCTCTCTTTTTCATTTACAGAACATGCCTCCAAAAAGACAAACGAAAGGAGAACAAGAAATCAGCCAGCCCCTCCACCCATTTAGGAAGATCCCCTGAATAAGCACGTCTCCCATACAGAATTTAAAACTGTATTCACCACTTTAGCCAATTCAGTAGTTGCCCAGAACAATCTATAGGTTGTTGTCCTATCTAGGCTTTGGGTTCATACTCAGTAGAGCAAGGGGAGAAGCATAGGAAGAAAGATAAAAAGAATAAAAGAGTTAGAACAAGCGGTTTTAGGACAAGGTCAGAGGGTGGTAATCAGTTTCAGTTCTATCAGAAATTCTTAGCCCTAAATCCTTATGTAAATAGTGCTCCAGTGCTAAAGTTTATAAATGACAATTGAGATGGAGCACCAGGCTCTAAGTCACAAGGTAGTGAGAAGGGTGTTAGTACTAATCTGCTTTGCGGAGAATATGGTAAGAACCATAAGACAGTGTATAGAGCTGGCAGTGATATTTGTTTTGGATGTGGCAAGCCAGGCCATAGATTCAGAGATTGTCCTCAGTCAGGTTCACAAGGTTACTACAATCATTCTTCAGCTCAGTTCGGTCGCCCAAATCAGCAGGGTGTCACTTCTAGTGCCACCAGTGGGTAACGCCTAAATAGGCTTTATGCTCTTCAGTCCAAACAAGATCAGGAAAATTCTCCTGATGCGGTCATTGGTACGTTATAGATCTTCTATTTTCATATTCATGCCTTATTAGATCTGGGAGATTCTCTATCTTTTGTAACTCCTTGCATAGAAGTTAACTTTAAGTCAAACTAGAAATATTAACAGAACTTTTCCTAGTGCTTACCTTAGTAGGTAAATCTATTCCAGCTAGATGAGTATATAGAAATTGCTCGATTATAGTATTTCAGAAATCCCTTCAGTTGATTTCAGTAATAGAGTCATTCAATTTCAGTTTCTTGATGAACCAATCCTTGAATAAAGGGGTAGTACCTCAGTCTCAGTTGATTTAAGTTTGAATCTCTAGATTGAAATAGTAGAAAAAGAAGTTGAGAATTATAAGTTAGTCAATCTTGAGGTTGCTATATGGTGATTGTTGGGGTAATAGAACGCTAAGAATCATGTATCAGAAGCAAGTACTAGCAGTGGACCTTACATTATTAGAAGTAGTCCTTCAGAATGAGTTTAGCATTTATGAGCATTGTCATATCTTAGACTCTAGAGTAAAGTGGTCTCAGCTCGATTTAGAGATTATTAAGGAGTTCACAGACTTAGAATAATGACTTTAATCTAAGGGAGAGATGGTAGAATAAGTAACCAAGTCAGACTTTCAAATTTTAGTAGTAATGTCAGTATGTGTAGAGACACAGTGGGAGAGGTGGATCCCCAACCCATCCTTACCCCAGTATGTGTAGAGACACAGTGGGAGAGGTGGATCCCCAACCCATCCTTACCCCAGTGCAAAGTTTTGCACTTCAGCTATCACGATATCTACTCATGTCTTACATATCATCCCTATGATCATAGTTCCTATCCATTTACATTATCAAAAATTATGTATGTTTATAGTTTCTAGTATAAGGAGTTCTAGTGTCATCAGTATTACAAATCATGTTCCATGAAAATAGAAACTCCAAACTCAGGTCATGCAGCTCATGACTCATGTACTCATGCCTTACAATGTGCTCAGTTTCCATGACTTATGCTATACTCCTAATGATCAGTTAAATTCAGATTTATGTCATGTATATCCTCAGTCTAGGTCTCTTGATAAATACATGAGGTTGATATTCTATTCCTCAGGCCTCAGTTAAGTGTCAAGTCCAGTATAGTGTCCATTCATGCTTCAAATCCTCATGTTTTAAACTTCAGTGAACTCTCCTGATAAAATAATGTAGTGATGAGCAGTTGCTTAGAAGGGAGAGAGTAGATGTTTTATGTTAAGAAAAGATTATGGCATGCTAGTTTTACACAAGGCTGTAATTATGAAGATAGGATTGAATGTCTTATTTATGTGTAAGTGGCTAAATGCATTTTGGAGATTTGAGTAGACTTGAACATAGCGGGAGAATTCAGTCCATCTCAGACCTCAGTAGGTAAAGTTATTAGTGCCCGTATTACAAAATTTTAGCCATGTTATGATTTCTTATTTAGATGTCTCATTCAAACCATGCCAAGATTTCCTTGCTCCTTAAAGTCAGTAGATCCTTATAGAAAGAGTGTAAAGAAATGTTCCAGTTGAGTATAAGTTTTTAGTATGAGTTAGTTCGTAAAGCCAGGAATTCAGTTTACCAATCAGGCAGACAAGTTCGTATGGTTTCCCATCTTTCCACCCAATCATACTATACATAATTTTGTGAATATGACTGTTCCAAGATAGAGCATCCTAGTAGTTGCGAGCTCAGCTCAGTTCATGTATCATGTCTCAGTGGTTTGCCTCATACTTCCTATGGTTTTGATGGCATTTAGGTGATTAAAGATCATTTGACCAAGTCAGTACATTTTATTCCTTTTCATATGACCTTCAGTATAATATTAGCCCATATCTATGTTCGAGAGATAGTCTGCATGCATGGGGTGCCTATTTCTATTATTTCAGACCATGGCTCTATGTTTACTTTGAGATTTTGAAGAGAATTTTAGGAGGAGTTAGGTACTCAAGTAGATTTGAGTACGGCTTTTTACCCATAAATTGATAGTTAGTCCAAGCATACTACTCGGGTACTTGAGGATATGCTTTGAGACTGTGTTATGGATTTTGGAGGCTAGTGGGATCATCACTTAGCCTTGGCAGAGTTTGCATATAACAAAAGTTATTATTCGAGTATTGAGATAGTGCCTTTTGAGGCTTTGTATGGTAGAATATTTCATTTTCCTATTGGATGGTTTGAGACTTTTTAGGTGAGTCCTCGTGGTATATGGATTTTCTTCAGGACTTATTGGATAGAGTCAGGGTGATTCAGGATAGGCTGAGAACAGCCCAGAGTAGGCAGAAGGCCTATCCAGATCGTAGGCTTCATGCCTTGAGATTTAGAGTTAATGACCGTGTATTCCTCCGTGTATTGCCCATAAAGGGCGTAATGAGATTTGGGAGATAGGGCAAGCTCAATCTTCGATATATTGGTCCTTTTAAGATTCTCTATGCAATTGGTGAGGTAGCTTATGAGCTAGCTTTACCTCCAGATTTTACTATTTTTCATCCAGTCTTCCTAATTCGTCCCATGTGCATAAATAGGATTCAGTCAAGCTATATGAGCATTTGGCCTTTGTTGAGGAGCCTGTGCTTATTTTGACGAGTAATTTAAGGTGGTTGCATGCTAGGGAAATTCTTGTAGTTAAGATTTAGTAGAGGTACCGCCCAGTGAAGGAGGACACATGGGAGATGGAGAGCGAGATGTGGGCCCAGTATCCTCACCTGTTCGAGACTTTTGGTATTTTATCATCTTTAAATTTGAGGGATGAAAGTTCCTGTAGTAGTGGGTGGTTACTGTTTCTTGATTCTTAGTTCATATTAAGTTACCTATCTATTTTTCACATTATGTCCGGGTTGCTTCCGCTATTATATCCATTGTACTCAATTGACTCGGAAAAGAACGTAGCCTCTGGCCTTTGGTGGGCTTGAGATACCTGTCATGACTAGGCCCGGGGTACGGTCGTGACAAACTTGGTATCAGAGCATAGGTTCAGGGTCATTAGGTATCCGCAAAGCCGTGTCAAGTAGAGTCCCTTTTTATAGGTGTATAGTGCGTCACACTATAAGGGAGAGACTATGAGGCATTTAGGAATATTTCCTTTTCTTATATTTTATTTTGGGCTATAGATTATGGTGTCTTGAAATTCCTCTAATTTTTGATTTTCTCACAATTCAAATCATGCCTCCCCGAAGATCTGATGCTCGTAGAAACTCTTCTGGGACCTCTGCCCTTCCTTAGGACACTGTGGAGGGGACTCGCCCTGTGTTTGAAGTGCAGACACGATCTAGGGTCCTTGCTCCTGATTTTACTACCTCATGTAGAGTTCCGCTAGTTTCTACTAGTCCTCCTTGGGCTTCTCAGGATGATGATGTGCATGCCCTGATGCCTCAAGGTGGCATTTTTAATGTAGAGTTCTGTTGGTCCATTCATTTGCCTACCCAGTTAGTTATATCTCAGTCTCGTCAGTCTGACCGTGTTGGTACTATTTCTCCTTCTTCTGAGGTCACTCGAGTTAGCCAGTTCATGACGTTAAATGCCACAAATTTCATAGGCTCTAAGGTTGATGAGGATCCTTAAGAGTTTGTTAATGAAATAGAGAATATATTCAGGGTGATGCATGCTACTGATTCTGAGGGTGTAGAGTTTGTTGAATATCAGTTGAAGGATGTAGCTTATCAATAGTATGAGGAGTGGGGGAAGTTGAGAGGTGATGATGTTGAGCCGACCTGGTGGGAAAAGTTCTCAGGTGCCTTTCTCAATTTTTTCTTTCCTCAGGAATTGAGAGAACTGAAGGTAGACGAGTTTGTGAATCTGAACCAAGGGAAGATGAGTGTAAAGGAGTATGCTTTGAAATTTGAATAGTTGTCTTATTATGCTCTAGAATTGGTGTCTTCTATAAGGGAGAAGATGAGAAAATTTGCTTTTGGGTTATCCCATGACTTATTATTGGAATGTAAGGATGCTATGTTGAACAATGACATGGATATCTCCAGGCTTGTAGTTTATATACAGTGGATAAAGGATGAAAAGAAGAAATGAATGGACATAGGGGAGATGCAGAATAAGAAGTTCAGGTATTTAGAGTAGGGGGGAGGTCAACAAGCTAGAGGAGCAAAATGGTAGATAATGGAGCAAGAAGAAGACTTGGGGAAATTTTGGTTTATATTCTTCGACTAGCGCTTTTTATCCCAAGACATACGGTGATCATCATTTTCAGGTGACCAATAGTCCAAAGGCACAGGGTGCCCAGTCTCAGGCTAGCGGAGCCCAGTTAGCCCCATCATATCCTCCTTGCTGAATTTGCAGTCAACTTCACTGGGGTTATTATGATGAGGGGAGAAATTGGTTCTTAAATTGTGTTTAGCTTGGTCACATGCGGCGAGACTGTTCTGCGACAAAGGTAGCCACTGGGGTTAATAAAGTTTTGGTTGCCACCTCTTCGGCTTTTGCACCAAAGGGTGTTATTTTCGATATCGTCACTGGCCGAAACCATCTCTATGATCTTGCTACCCATCAGGATTCTGAGGCCTCTCCTGATGTTGTTACCGATACGTTACAACTTTTCTCTTGAGATATGTATTTTTTGTTTGATTTGGGGTCTACCCTTTCTTATGTGACCCCTTATGTGGTGTGCATTGACCCCTTTTTTGTGTCTACTCTGGTGGGTGATTCTGTAGTTGCTAGAAGGATCTACAGGAGTTGTATGGTGTCTATCTTTCATAGGGATACATTAGTGAATTTGGTAAAGCATGATATGGTAGATTTTGATGTAATCTTGGGGATGGATTGGCTTCATTTGTGCTAGCTTCTCTAGATTATAGGATCAAAAAGGTCAGTTTTCAATTTCCTAATGAACTGGTAATTAAATGAGAGAAAGTTCCTTAGTATCTAAAGGGAGGTTTATCTCTTATCTTAGACCCCAAAAGTTGATCTCTAAGGGGTTATCACCTGGTTTGGGTTAAAGATTCTAGTTCTGAGGGGCCCTCTTTGCAATCTGTCCCTGTTGTCAATGAGTTTCCTAAAGTGCTTCCTGATGATCTTCCTGGCATTCCCCCTATAGGAAAATAGACTTTGGGTTTGAGTTTTTATCGGATACGCGTCCTCTCTCTATCCCTCATTATAGAATGGCTCTGATTGAATTAAAAGAGCTAAAGGAGCAGTTAAAGGATCTCCTTGATAAGGGCTTCATTCGACCTAGTGTTTCCTGTGTGGTGCTCCCATGTTTTTCGTGTGTAAGAAAGATGGGTCTCCTTGGATTATATATATTATCGGCAATTGAATAAGGTAACTGTGAAGAATAAGTACCCTCTTCCTAGGATTGATGATCTTTTCGACCAACTTCAGGGTGCTAGATACTTTTCTAAGATTAGCCTTCATTTGGGTTATCATCAGTTGAAAATTCGGGAAATTGATATATTCAAGACTGTTTTCCGAACCCAATATGGTCATTATGAATTCTTGGTTATGTCATTTGGACTGATTAATGCTCTGGATGCTTTTATGAATCATATGAACCAAATGTTTAGATACTTTTTGGAACTATTTGTGATAGTGTTTATTGATGAAATCTTGGTATATTCTAAGAGTGAGAAAGATCATGACAATCACCTCCGAATTATGTTGCAGATTTTTAAGGATCAAAGGTTGTATGCTAAATTTTCTAAGTGTGTGTTTTGGCTGAATGTTGTGACCTTTCTTGGGCATGTTGTTTCTAGTGAAGGGACCAAGATGGATCCACAGAAGGTTGAGGCAGTTAATAAATGGCCTAGACCCACGACTCCAATCGGCATTCAAAGCTTCTTGGGCTTGGCTGGGTATTATAGGAGGTTTGTTGAGAGTTTCTCATCAATTACTGCTCTGTTGACAAAGTTGACCCAGAAAAAGGTTAAGTTTTTGTGGTCCAATCTTTGTGAGGGTAGTTTTCAGAAGTTGAAGGATAAGTTGACTTCTATACCAGTTCTGACCCTGCCCGGGGGTACTTGATACGGATCGAGATACTAAGACATGAAATAGACTAAGGAAACTAAGAATGATGGATGCAAGATAAGAGGTAGAAGATTGACATAAGAAACTATTAAGAAATTAAGAACAATGGATGTTTCAAATTTGAGAACCCTTAATTCCAGTAGAATCAAACACCTAATCTCTACGTGGACCAAGAGGGATTCAATACCCTCAAAACCCCCCTGTTTCTAAACAAACATTCAATACAAGTTCACCATACACTTTTTCAAGAGCAATATTCATTCAATAGTCAAAACAAGCTAAGGAAGAGAATGACCTAGGGTTATCTATTTAAAGTCTTAAGCTAAACTATTACAATGGTCCCAAAAGTGGCCCATAAATAAAGTGGAATAAAATGGGAACAAGCCCAACACACAAAGGCCAATATGCATTGGTAGGACAGCCAATGTGTGACACCAGGACCAATATACATTCGTAGGATGGCCCATGTGTGTCATTTTTGTCCTTCACAATCATTATTCATCACTTGGAATCCTTTAGTAGGAATCAACGCAAGTCCCAAGCAATCTTCCAAACATGGAATTGCTCTATTGTATGCTCAAAATGGTTTCCCCATGCATGCTCTTATGCCCTCAATATGACCAAAACCGAATTCTTCATATGATGGCCTCGAATGGTGTCAGCAAAATTTATGATGGTTATTTAGCTAGTATTATCCTCCTCTTCTTGAAAAGGATTCGACCTCAAATCCAAACCTTGCAATACCAAAGAAAGGACAAACAAGCAAAACATTCTCATGGCATAAGGGTTAGGGTTAGTACAATAAATAACATCATCATGCCAAGGTGGTACACACTTGAAATATAACCACGAATCCTTTGTTTTAATCATGAAAAGCTTAGTAAAAATGTCACAAAGGGAATAGCTATGAAAATCACCAAGAGATAACAAAACTACAAAGGTCATAACGGCATCAACAATCTACAGAGGTAAGAATACCTTTCTCTTAAGAGCCATAAGACACAATTGCTTCATCATCTCTTTAGTAGACCACACCAAGAGTAGTGGCACCACTGGTTCATACATCCACAAAGGTTTTACGGGGTAAAGGACATGAGTAATCCTTGTAGCATCATTACTCAACCAACTAGACCATTCAATAAACTTCCTACCTCCAAATAAAGTAAGTCCAAGACTAGCATAGACATCATCATAAGCAAAGAGGTAGCATAAAAAGGAATCTAACATAGAATTCTCCTCCAAGGTGCTATTATATAAAAAGATATGATTGGCCTCAAGAGTTTTAGCACACAATTCACCCAAGGATGGAGCCAAACCATTTAGGTACACCAAGAATTTCCTTTCTAAGCAATTTATGCCAACATAAGATGTCGATTCAACATGATTTTGAACAACATCATATGCATAAAGGTATTAGAGAAAGGTACTAAGGACATTATTCTCATCAAAGACGTATTCACAAGTAAGAACACACAAAGGGAGAAAGAGATATTGCAACCACATAGAACCTCTTCTTTTCAAATAACTTCCCAAGAGAAGAAATTTCATCAGTGTAATCATGCTCTTAGGGAGAATAGAGAATCTACTATGCAACAAACCAGTCTAAAACAAGTAGTTCTCCTAAGAATTTTGTTTTCCTGTATTAATGAAGTTAAGCATGTTCCCAAGAGTCCCATAAGATACTTCAAATTTTCCTACCCTATGAAGGTGACAAGAAGTCTTTAACATCCTTGAACTCTTCCACAAATAAGAATTCAACTTGGCATCCACAAGTTGTGGTCCACACAACTTAAGCTCAAGTGTGTCAAATATGGATGCAAGTATATAAGTAATACCCCAAAGAGGCAATGACACGATTGCCCTAGGGTCCTCGATCATGAAACCACATTTGAGAAAGGGGTCTTTCGGCACAACAAGGTCATAAAGAAGGGTATTACATAAATGGAATTCATCTAAAGTGTCTTCACGAAGGAACTCTCTCCTTGACCTACAAGTAGTGAACACTTATCTTTGTTGGAATTACCTCCCATGCGTGAATTGGGTCTATCAAGTGGACTATAGATCCCCAAGAAAGACTTTCCATCATACGGAAGGATACCAACATTCATAATCCACCCTTGTTTCTCGTCTTGACCAAGCATTAAGTTGGATATGTAGCGACTTCTTCATCCCAATAGGTCACTGGGGTCAAATGGAAGAAGTAGCTAAGGACATAGGTTAAGGCTATACTTTCTTTCCCCTATGGTGTCATTTCCAAAATCAGGCATACCCTTTATACTACATTAGAAATATTATGAGAAAAAAGAGGGTAGAGAAAGGTGTGAGTCACGTAAGTCAACTTCAATTATAGTGTCCTTAAGCATGTACTCACTAGTTTCAAGTTCATCACCATGAGTATGCTCAACCTAGAAAACATACAAAAAAAAGTTGAAGAAGTTTCTAAGAAAATATCACCTTCTCTTTCAAAGGAGAAATCCTCAAGTAGACACAAACCACCATGAGTATCAAAGGGATCACAACCAAAGACATTTTCACAAGAATATCACTAATTGGGTTTCCTAAACATTCAAGCAAATTAAGGTCATCATCACCCAATTGATCATTCTTTTCCAAAAGTAGGAGATCACTATCAAGAATTGGATGGTTAACATAATCTTCACTCTACCCCATATTATTAATGGATTTCAAGAAATAGGATAACAAGTGAATCTTAAACATACCACCTTTTCTTTTACACACATAACATTGCATATCACTAGATGTCATGCAAGGAGTGATATCACTAATTTCACACAAGATATTTTTCTTTGAGAGAGGATTACTATTCAAAGGAAAGGAGTTAAAGCCTACAAGTTCACTCTCAAAAATATATGTCATTCTTCACACTATTTTTATTTTCATGATTTCTATGAGCAAAAATAAGAATGTTATCACACAATATGCCCAAAGAATCATCTCCATTCTCATGATCAACTTTATTAATATCATCACTAAATTGAGACTCATCAAGCACACCATACACATGCTCAAGTAGTGAACTACATTAATGAGTAATTTGATCATTATTCACACTTTGACTAGTTGTTGGCAACTCACATACCAACATAGACTCACGTTGGTTTTCACAAGAGTCAATTAGTGTGTGAATACTCTCATCACTTGTAAATGGGACCTCATTTAAGTTACAAGTTCTAGCACTAGGTGGATACAAATTGATCTCACGAGAAGAATCAATTTAGTCATCTATAGAATCAACTAGTGCTTACTTACTTACAACAAGAATTTGATCTTCTTGAAACCTAGCAATACCAAGAGTATCACAAAGAAAAGACTCATGCAATTCTTCTCTAAGCAAACCACCAACAATATCCACTTGGATACTACTAGACACGTCATAATATTCTAAGTTTATAGGAGATAGCATTGTTACCTTGTAGCTCACATGAGGTATGGTCAACACCTTGGTGTGTGTCAAGGGAGCTCACTTACTCTTTTGGAAATCTCTCATCATAAGGAAGCTTGTCAAGATCTCTCCCTTGAATCATCTCTTCATCACTCTTCACAAATTTGGAATTCTTAGCCAAGAACTCTGTTAGATCACCAAGCAAGCATTCGTAAAGAACTCTTCTTGGATCCTCCTTTGGAAGTATATATTCTTGAAACTGCACAAGAAAAAGGTTAATACTAGGTACAATTCTAGCATCATGGTTAGTGGGTAACAAGGAATTTGTGTTGACAAGTCCCACAACTAGGTATTCCCTATCCATACTTTTCAAGAAACCACTTGACTCATCAATTGTAGTCATCTCTTATTGTTCTTGAGTTGTGTTGTTCTTCCCTTATTCAAGGGTTAGTTACCTTTCCCTCTTCTCAACTTTCTCCTTATTTACTACTTCCCGGAATTCTCTCATGATCTTACATTCCTTTCTCACTTATTTGGTTGTCATTGGCTCAAGAAAGTATTTTTGTCCTCTAAATACAAGTACATATTTGTTGGACTTCTCTCGGTATTGAACCAACCTTGCATCTTTCCATGGCTTACCAAGCAACATATTATATCACAAGGGCATTATATCACATAACATTTGTCTTGATACTTTCCCACTCTAGATCAACAATATATTGCTTGGTGACTTCTATTGATTCATCCTCATTGTTCCGTTGTAGTTTGTAAGGATTGTGGTGCCTTTGTGTAGAAAGTTCTATGAGGTTAACAAGGATAAAAGATATGGTATAAATCCTTTCTCCCCATCAATGGCCAAGGAACATATACTCTCCATCATCCTAAGCCTTGTATTACAAAGATTTTTCCTCCTTCTTCAAAGGCTCTCACACTATGTGCCTCAATGAACAAGAGAGACTCTAATCTAACTCCAATTACTCATCATTACCTCCTAGGATCATTAAGTTAGATTCATGTATTGGGGAATATTGAATCTGTGCAGTGTAGTCTATGGGCTTCTCCATGTTTTATGGTCTACCACTCATGTCGGCATCACCATATGCTCCATAATCCTCTTATTATTTTTCCCTACCGTCTTCTTCTACATAGATGGGTTGGTTTTGGTTAGGTGAAGCTTGGAAAGGTGGAATTGGATTTGGTAGAGGTTGAGGCATTTGGTTAAGTGGATCATGGAATGGAGGAATCGGTTTTGGTGTAGATTGGGGCATTTGGCTTCCAAGTTATTCTTGTTGGATTTGATTAATTTGAGGATGAAGTGGTCCAATGGTATTTAGGCTTTGAGGATAAGTGGTAGTTTGGGTGGTGAGATTTTGTGACGGCCTTGGTGGGTTAAACATTTGGTAGAAGGTTTTTGGGGTAATGGTAGTGGAAGTGTTTTGAGCATGTCCACTTGAGGAAGCATAGTAGTTTTGAGGAGTGGAATTGTTGGAGTTCCTTTGACCTTCCATGTGATCCAACCTACCATTCATAGTAGACATACCTCTTTTGATTGACATCATCTCCATGTGTAGCCTTTTAAAGTTTTAGTTGAGACCTTTAAGAGAGGCCAATATAGTATTAGTATAATTATTGTCTATGGAACCTAAGAAAAGACACTAACAAAAACAACAAACACGTTAGCTCAAGGAAATAGCCTCACAACTCTACACACCCGGCTTGCCTCATACTTGGATTTACAAGTATTGAATGTTGGTTTATACTCTGGTGAGAAGTTGAGGAATGATATATACTTTTGTACGAAATGGATTTTTGTTTGAGCAACTCAAAGAAATCTCGTACACACTTGAGCCAAGAAGCTATGACAAATTAAAAATAATAAAAGCAGACAAAGAAAGAAAACAACAAAAGAAATGGATTCAAAAACTAATTTGCAACTAAGTAGGTGATTACAAGTGGTTAATTAGCAATATAATCAAGAAAAGAAACATAAGAATCAAAGAAAAGAAACTAAGAATCTAAATTTGAGCTTAAGGTAATTGGACAGGTTCAATTGACGTGGCTGCCTCAAAGTAGCGATTAGGTTGGTTGATGACTTGTTCATCACTTGATTCCAATTTGTATTTCAATCATTCTTCATATTGGAGGTGTTGTAGGCGGATATGGATGAAAAAATACAAGGAATTGGACCCTTCAATTGTTCTTTCAAGCTCAAGGGAGTTTGAATTTCTTGTGGTCCCCTTCTTTGTACTCTCATTTGTCTTTTTCTTGAGAATATTCCCTTTTGATGCTTTTTGATTCTTTTCTTTCTTTTGAAAACTTGGAATATTCTTTGGAATAAACAAGTACTAGACCTTTTCTTACCTCCCTTTTGGATCAAATACTCACTTTTTGAATGTTCTTCTTCAACAATATATGAAGATTATGAAGATCACCAAGAACATTCAAAATTGATCCTTAAGCAAATGACCTCGAAATTGGATGAAATTCGAGATCCAAGCTCATGCTGAACTCCCAAACAAAAACAACACACGGTCAAACCCAAAATTACAACAACAACCTTCCAAATTTTAGAATCCCACCTTCAAGTTTTCTCAACTTAAGCTCAACAATGGTAAATGACTTAAATCAACCCGAAATAAGCTCAAATTTGAGATCTAGACTCTAATAGTGATAGGAAACAAGGATCTAACACTAGAAACATAAAAAGACACAAAAATCTAAGACTTAAAGTTTCAGCCTAGGGGTAAAATAGGAATAGTACTTTTTTTGGATTTTCAATTTTGACACTTCATCTTTTTTAAGTAGATTTTCAAGATAACAAACCCAAGATTGACTTTGTAGGAACGAATCAAGATCAGCTCTGATACTAAATAATATGGATCAAGATACTAAGACATAAAATAGACTAAGGAAACTAAGAATGATAGATTCAAGATAAGGGATAGAAGATTGACATAAGAAACTATTAAGAAATTAAGAATAATGGATGTTTCAAATCCGAGAACCCTTAATTCCAATAAAATCAAAAACCTAATCTCTACGTGGACCAAAGGGGATTCAATACCCTCAAAACCCCCATTTTTAAACAAACATTAAATGCAAGTTCACCATACACTCTTTCAAGAGCAATATTCATTCAATAGTTAAAACAAGCTAAGAAAGAGAATGACCTAGGGTTATCTATTTAAAGTCTTAAGTTAAGATATTACAATGGGCCCAAAGGTGGTCCATAAACCAAGTGGAATAAAATGGGAACAAGCCCAACACATAAAGGCCAATATACATTGGTGGAACAGCCCATGTGTAACACAAAAACCAATATGCATTTGTGGGATGGCTCATGTGTGTCATTTTTAGCCTTCACAATTGCTCTTCGTCACTTGGAATACTTTAGTAGGCATCAACAGAAGACCCGAGTAATCTTTCAAACATGGAAGTGCTCTATTGTATGCTCAAAATGGTTTCCCCATGCATGCTCCTATGCCCTCAGAGTGACCAAAACTAGATTATTTATGTGTTGTCCTTGAATGATGTAACCAAAAGATATGATATCCATTTGGCTTGTATCAGCACTGATGGATTTGTGATGTATTATGATGCATCCCGCATGGGACTGGATTGAGTCTTGATGCAGCATGGTAAGGTTGTGGTCTATTCTTCTAGGCAGCTTAAGGTTCATGAAAGGAATTATACAACTCATGACATGGAGTTAGCGGTTATAGTTTTTGCTTTGAAGATCTACCATCATTATTTATATGGGGTGCATGTGGACATCTATTCAGGTCATAAGAGCTTACAATATTTATTCACTTAGAAGGAGTTGAATCTCAGGCAGAGATAGTGGGTTGAACTACTCAAGGATTATGATATGAGCTTTACTACTATCTAGGTAAAGTTAATATTGTTGTTAATGCTCTTAGTAGGTTTTCCATAAGAATCGTGTCTCATGTGGATGAGGATAAAAGAAGATTGGTGAAGGATATTCACCGGTTTTCTAACTTGGGAGTACACCTTTTGGAATCCAAAGGTGGAGGTGTAATTATTTAAGAAGAGGTTAAGTTTTCTCTTGGTGTCGAGGTCAAGGAAAAGAAGGCTTCGAATCCTATACATAAGCAGATTAAGGAAGATGTGGGTCAACAAAAGGTTATGGTATTTGAGATTGGGAGAGATGATATCTTGAGGTACCATGGCAGGTTGTGTGTTCTTAATATTGATGGGCTACAAGAAAGGATTTTGATTAGGACTACGAGTCTAGGTATACAGTTTATCCAAGTTCTTCTAATAGGTACCATGACTTCAAGGAACTCTATTGGTGGAAAAAATATGAAGAGAGATATGGAAAACTTTGTGGCTAAGTGTTTGGTCTATCAGCAAGTTAAGGCTGAGCACTTAAGGTAGAGTGGCATGTCTTAGGAGATAGAGTTTCCTGTGTGAAAGTGGAAGATGATCAACGTGGATTTCATTACAGATCTTCCATAGTCTCACAGTCAGTATGATTTGATTGGGTTATTTTGGATCAAATAACTAAGTCTACTCGTTTCTTTCTTGTGAGGACTAACTACTCTAGAGAGGATTATGCTAAGTTGTTTATCCAGGAGATTATCAAGCTGCATGGAGCACCAATTTCCATCATTTTAGATTGAGGTACGCAATTTACTTCCCAATTTTAGCAATCATTTCAGAGAGGTTTAGGGACTAAGGTGAACCTTAGTATTGCTTTCTACCCTCATATGGATGGATAAGCAGAACAGGCTATTCAGACTATCGAGGATATGCTAAGGGCTTGTATGATTGATTTTGAAGGTAGTTGGGTTGATCACTTACCTCTCATTAAGCTCGGATATAATAATAGTTATCATTTAAGTATCCAGATGGCTCCTTTTGAGGCTCTATATAGTAGGAGGTATAGGTATCCTATTGGGTGGTTTGAGGTTGGTGAGACTAGGTTGTTTAGTCCTGACTTGGTTCATTAGTCCATAGAGAAGGTGAAAGTAATTAGAGAGAGGCTTAAGACTGCCTAAAGTCACCAAAAATCCTATGTAGATGTAAGGCAAAGGGAGTTGGAGTTTAAGGTTTGCGATTGGGTGTTTTTGAAGGTTTCTCCTGTGAAAGAAGTTATGGGGTTTGGGAAGAAAGGGAAGCTCAATCCCCATTATATTAGTCTGTATTAGATTTTACGAAGAGTTGGGAATGTTGCTTATGAATTATATTTTCCTTTTAGTTTGGGTTCCATGCATCTAATTTTCCATATGCCGATGGTGAAGAAGTGTGTGGGTGATCCTTCTTTGGTTGTCTTTGTGGAAGATGTTGGTATTTCATATTCCTTGTCTTATAAGAAAGTCCTGGTGGATATATTGAATAGGAAAGTCCGTAGGTTGAGGACTAAGGATGTAGCTTCGGTGAAAGTCCTCTAGAGGAATCAAAAGGTGGAAGAAGCCGCTTAGGAAGCTGAAGAGGACATGAAGTCCAATATCCGTTCCTATTTCCCGCTTTAGATGAAAATGCTTGAGGTATGATTTTTATTCTCTTTCTTGTGGCCTTTTTGATTTGTCATTTGGGGTATGTGTGTATTCTTTCTTGTTATCGTGTTAATGGGTGCCTTGACTTCTTATTCAGGGACGAATGATCCAGGGGTCAATGTAATACCCCAGGCTTTATCCTCTAGAAATTTCTTAATTTCTGTAATAGCCCAGACTTTTATTAAGGGTAAATGAGTAATTTAGTCGATATTATTAATATTAATTAATATAATTAAAGTGAGCAAGCCAAAAGCCAAAACCCATTCACTTTTCAGATTTTAAGCCGCATTTTAGTGTTGAAGCCCAAGAATATTAAAGCAGTTAGTTTTTCTTATTCTTGAGAGAAAGGAATTGAATTTGAGAACACTTGAAGAATTAACGCACAACGTGAGGAAGTACACGATTGGGATCTCGCAGTTCGTGTACTAGAATTCCCTTATTTTTTCCATGTGATATATCAATATGACAAGTAATTGCATAAATGTGATTCTTTTCTTTACTCGCCAATAATAATAGTAATAATAGGCTAACTATTTCAAGACAAGGTTTTGAACTGGGGCCATTCATAGGATATTCTTTAATCATATTCATAAGTAATTCATACATAAAATGAAAATGAAAATTGTAAATATGAACACAAGGTTGACCATATTGATAATGGGTGACTAGTGTTGAGAAATTAGTGAAAAAAAGAAGTGGTCATTCCTATGCAGTTATGGGTGTTCTTCAAAAGAGAATGACGGTTGTTATTACTTTTGTTAATATAGACAAAAGTGTCTTTGTTGTATAAAAAAATGAAACAAAGGTGTAATTTTGTTGTTTTCAGTAAGGTACGGTGGCGTTGAGTTTTAAAATTTTTGGTTTATAAAAACTAATGAAACCAAATATTCTTGTTTCTTGATATTATGTTATACCCACTGGTACGACAAGTTCGTATGTCTCTAATTGATATTTTTGCATAGATTAAAGCTATCCGGGATTGTTTGATTGGTATTCTACCCATTGCAAGGTTGGGAAACTTGTCATTAGAAAAGTAAGTGAGACTTTAATCTTTAAGTGCTTGCTTTTCAAATATTATTTTTGTAGACAGTGTGAATGTATGGGAAATTGCTTCTCCCGACAATTGGTGTTAGCGCGAGCTAGTCACGTCTAAGGATTATTTTGAGACGTGACAAAGTTGATATCACAACCTAGGCTATAGGTCCCGGATCATGGAGCAATGTTTAGAAGATTCTTGTTCAGGGATATATAGGTGCCCATACTTATGAACTTGAAGTTATGGAATATTTAGGAAGTTTTCCCCTTTTCATTCATTACTTGTGCGTTGAGTTAAATTTAGTCTAACTTTTAAATATTGTTTCGCAGATGGTTAAGAAACGTGGTTCTACCTTCAGTAATTGATCTAATATGCCTGCTGGACGTAGTGCTGGATGGGATTCTACTCATAGCGGTGGTCGAGTTGGGTCTCATCTAACCAGGCCTCGAACTAGGGCACAGACTATTCCTCAACATGGAGTTAAAAGTGGGGGCCAGCCCCAAGTTGTAACTCCTGAGCGAGTACAGGACCAGGTTGATCAGGATACTCCAACTGCAGTGCCAGTTACTGCACCTACTGTTACATTACCTGCAGACGTAGTGGTAAGAATGTTGAATATACTTGAGGCATTGGTACCTAATCAGGGTTAAACTCTAGGTCCTTAGGCTACTTCGCAACACAGGCACAAGTTCAGTTGAATGTTGCGACTTCTCAGGCACCTCAACCAGTTGATCAGTCGGTTACAGCTATGGGACAACCCAAGGATCTTAAGAATTTTATGGATCTTAATCCCCTTAGAGTTTGATGCTACACCATCTTCTATTGAGCCTCAAAATTTTATAGACTGTTGCGAAAAGATACTGACTACTTTGGGATTAAATGAAACTCGTGGTGTAGAATTGACTACCTTTTTATTCTCAGGGTCTCTCGAGGCATGGTGGATTTCTGTTTTAAGGGCTAGACAAGCAGGGATACCACCGATCACTTGGTCAGAGTTTTCTCCCATATTTATGGATAGATTTATTCTATTGAGCAAACAAGATGACATGAGATGCCAGTTTAAAGAGCTACGAAAGATATCTGTGACAGTTACTGAGTATGAAGCTAAGTTTACTACGTTATCTAGATATGTTCCATCTTTGGTTACAGATCAGAGGGAGAAAGTAAGACGCTTTGTGGATGGACTTGAGGCATGTTATCGTGGTCCAGTGATACGAGATATGTGTAATGGATTCTATGCTAAGGTGGTTGATACCACTCTCCATTCTGAGTCATATTATGAGATGGAAGGGATTAATCAAGAAAATAAAAAGGCACGTAACTCAGGTGTGTTTAGTGGTGCTCAATCTGAAGGTAATGGTAGTTTTCATTATGGGCATTCTAGGCCTACGCAATCAGAGTTTGTGGGGCAGTCTTTGAGTTATTCAGCTAGGCAGGGTGAACAATAGATACAAAGGAAGGGTAACAGTTCTTATCAATCAAGTCAACATCCATGGTGTTCTAATTATGGTAGAAATCATAGTGGTAGTTGTTATGGATCAAATAGTACTTGTTATACTTGTGGTGAGTTGGGGAACATCACTAAATTTTATCCTAAGGGAGATTCAAATACTGGTCAAGCTACTACTCAAGTGCAAAGGAATATTGCAGGAGCTCAAGTCCAAGCTCAGCCAGCTAGAACTGCACCACAGGGTGCTTACGGACAGAATTGGCAGGTTGCTCAGACAGGGGGTGGACCACCGAGATTCTTTGATATGGCTAGACAGGATAGCGGGGCATCTAATATTATAGTCACAGGTATTATATTGTTAAATATCTTGAGGGATATTTCCCTTATTGATCTTTGTTCTACGTATTTATTTCTGTCTCCATATATTACTTTACTCTTAGAAAGAAGAGTTGAGACTCTTATTGTGCTATATATGGTTATGACTTAGTGGGGGGTACACTTTATCAGTGGATAAAGTTTATGAATATTGTGTGATATTTGTTGGGCGCAGAGGCACCATAGTTGATCTACTTGTGTTGCTTGTGTTTGTCTTTAATGTGATTATGTCTATGGACTGGTTGATATTATATTATGCTTTGGTTTACTGTTATCCTAAACTCATATGTTTCTATTTTCCTGAAAAACCATCTTTAGTGTGGAAAGATATGACCCTTGTGACTCAAGGATAATATTTTATGTGAGGGCAAGTTGAATAGTTGATCATGGGCGTTTGCATTTTATTGCTACTGTCCATGATGCATGAGTTGAGAATATTACTATTGGTAGTTTTTCTATTATTCAAGAATTTGTTGGTGTATTTTTAAATTTATTTTTTAAGCTACCTAGGTTGTTCATAGTTCATCATATTTTTCACTTGTCCGAGCGAGTTAGGTTTTCTCACCCATTTGACGTTTCTTATATGGTTGTCACGTTCAAGGACGAACGTTATTTTAAGTGGGGGAGAATGTAATAGTCCAGAATTTTAATGAAGGGTAAATGAGTAATTTAGCTAGTATTATTAATATTAATTAATATAATTAAAGTGAGCAAGCCAAAAGCCAAAACCCATTTACTTTTCAGATTTTAAGTTGCATTTTAGTGTTGAAGCCCTAGAATATTAAAGCAGTTAGTTTTTCTTATTCTTGAGAGAAAGGAATTGAATTTGAGAACTCATGGAGAATTAACACACAACATGAGGAAGTACACGATTGAGATCTCGCAATTCAGATACTAGAATTTCCTTGTTCTTGCCATGTATCTGGAATATTTTTACTAGTTATTAGGTTGAGAAATACCAAATCATGAAGGAGTTTAGTGGTTACGTACTATGATATATCAATATGACAAGTAATTGCATAAACATGATTCTTTTCTTTACTCGCCTCTAATAATAGTAATAATAGGCTAACTATTTAAAGACAAGGTCTTGAACTGGGGCCATTCATAGGATATTCTTTATTCATATTCATAAGTAATTCATACATAGAATAAAAATGAATATTGTAAATATGAACACAAGGTTGACCATAGTGATAATGGGTGACTAATGTTGAGAAATTAGTGAAAAAAGAAGTGGACTTTAGTGTGCAATTATGGGTGTTCTTCAAAAGAGAATGACGGTTGTTATTAACTTTTGTTAATATGGACAAAGTGTCTTTGTTGTATAAAAAATGAAACAAAGGTATAATTTTGTTGTTTTCAGTAAGGTACGGTGGCATTGAGTTTTAAAATTTTTGGTTTATAAAAATTAATGAAACCAAATATTCTTGTTTCTTGATATTATGTTAAACCCACTGGTACGACAAGGCCGTATGTCTCTAATTGATATTTTTGCATAGATTAAAGCTATCCGGGGTTGTTTTATTGGTATTCTACCCGTTGCAAGGTTGGAAAACTTGTCATTAGCAAGGTAAGTGAGACTTTAAGCTTTCAGTGCTTGCTTTTTAAATATTATTTTAAAATATATTTTTATCTGTCCATACCATGTGTTGGGACGAATATGTGCTTGGAAAAATCGACGGTCTTCAAGGCCAGCCATATATATTGTATGTTTAAGAATACTAATTCTCCCTTTATAAATTATTTTGTGATGTGATATGATTGTGTACTGTAAGATTGGGGCATTATGTATGCTTCTTAATTCCTTTGGGGCATTATGATGCTTCCCTTGAACATTGTGTATACATGCTAACTTGATATGCGACATTGTGTATGTTTTCCTTGAGCATTGTGTATGCTTGTTGATTTGATATGGGACATTGTGTATGCTCCTCTGAGTATTGTGTATACTCCTGATATACTTGACGCATTGTGTATGTTGCCCGAAACTTCTGGTGCTGGCTAATAACTTTAATTACAAATTATGATAAGTGCTCTGTATGAAATTGTATTGAGATATATGGTTCTTGATAAAGGATTGTTAGGCCTTATTAGGTACCTTATTATGATATAGTTCCTATGTGTAATAACTTTATGTTCTTGGTGTTGTTGTATTTTCTAATACTTGTCCCAAGAGTACTTAAAGCAGCAAGTCAATGATCTTACTGGGTTACATTTATATATAGCTCACTCCTTACTTACATGTCTACAGATACCGTTGCTGAGGGAGAGACCAGTGGCTGACGGTTCTTACACTTGAATTCCATTGCTGAGATGAGCCTTCCCATTAATCGTGAAGGTTGTCATTCAGCTTTAGATCTTTTAGATTACATTTCTTTCCATTGGGTTTGCATGCTCGAAAGTTGAACTCATGTAACTCTATTTAGATGCTCCGTAAACTTAGTGTGGGACTTGGGGTTAGAGATTTGATATCTAAACTACTGTCGTTTTTAAAAATCTCTATGTGGTATCTGTTGGATAATTACTCTATGTTAATGATTATTTCATGCGTGTGGAGTTGTATATGTGTGTTTGTAGATAATGTGAATGTATGGAAAATTGGTTCTCCCGACAAGTGGTATTAGCGGAAGCCAGTCACGTCTAGGGATTATTTTGGGACGTGATAATTTTTCCCTCACTACCCAGGCAACGACTTACGTGACGAGTCATTATCCCTCTATACGAAATGTATAGTGCCACATGTAGTCCTATTAGTAAAGATATCCATAGTTTCTGTTGTGGTCACGACTTAGCCCCTACAAGTCGTAGGGTGAGGTCACGAGTTGTAGGGTGTGACTCGTGATCATAACAGTAAGGGGTCAGGGGTCAGGTCTTAGGCTACGAGTCTTGGTGATGACTCATGACCAGTGACCATGAGTCGTTACCTGACCCGTAGTGATTGGCGTTAGTTTTTCCTATACGTTTTCATTAAGGGAAAATTAGTCTTTTCCTTTTGTTGCACTCCTCCCATGACTTAAGACCCTTTCTTTGACCTTATTGTCATCTTTTAACATAATATAAGCACAACTATCTCCTCTCAAACTTCTAAGTTAAGAACAAGCTAGACTTTCTAGGGACTAAGCACTTAGGGATCAAATTGGTGATTTTCTCTTCAAATTTCTTGGTGTCTTTAGGCATGTATCTCTTTCCTAAATTAATTTTGTACAAAAGCATGTGTTTAACTATAATCCATGTGGTTTAATTATTGGATTTGATTATAGGTTGAGGGATTAGGAATGGTTGTTTCATGAACTATTTTTCCATGTTTTGATTATGATATTCATGCTTTAAATTATGGTTTTTGGATTGGATAAATGCATGGGTATAGGAATTGAAAGAGAAACATGAGTTTCCCCAAATTTTACGATTTTAAGGATTTGAAATTGACTTTAACCTCAACCCAACTTGTGAAATTGATTTTGAACATGGAAATACACATATGTTAAATCATTTTTGGAACCTTAGCTTACATTGCATAAAAGTTTAATAGAACATAAAACGGTTTGAAAGGCCTTGGTGGCCAAGATTTTAGATTAAAGTGATTTGAAAGGCCTTAGTGGACATGATTTGGTTTCAAACTGAAACTAGGGAGTCAAATTGGTTTAAATGGTTTGGATATGGAATGATAGAATTGGCTTTCAAGCATAATTAATTTGGTATGATGATACCAGCGAAAATGCGGAATTAAAAGACTCTTTGGTTAATGGATGGTAATGTATGAACGGTTTTAATTTAGGCTTAAAGGAGGTTGTGTAGCTTGCCGTAGAAGGTGGAGGTCCCAGTGAGATCGACACTGGAAACCACATTTGACGACATGGGGTTATATATATATTTTGGAATGGTTGGAGCCTCGGTAGCTTTGGCCCTTCCTCGGATTTTCCTAGTTCATGCGGCTAACACACGTTGGGACCTTTCAACAGGGGGAGCTGAACCCATATAGTTCGTGGGTGCCCTTAGGAAGGTTAAAGCTACACAGTCCAGGTTAATAATTATAAATCTTATGTTTAAATCTTTTTCCCTATCCCGGCATCTTATGTGTATATATGAATGTGTGCATTTGATTTTTGAATAGTTTTGGACTGATTTGATTATGGCATTATTTTATCCCTTTCTTGATTTATATGCTAGCGCTCACCCCGCTAATCGTCCTCAGACGCTACATCGTTTCATGATGCAGAGTTCTAGGGGTTTTTTTTATTACCTTGTGCAGAGTTAGATGATTCTGGTTCATCGGTTGGACCGCGTTGAAGTGGTAAGCCTCCATCTTCCGAAAGGCCAGACATTTCACTGCTTTCTTTATGAGTATCAAAATTCCATCGACTTTTTTTACATTTTGGATTCCTTTTTTGGCAATGGTCGAGGACGTGCCCTGACCTAACTTGGTATTTAGGTTTAGAGGATTTTGTGAAAAAAGTGTGGGTGGTTACTGTTTATTGATTCTTAGTTCTTATTGAGTTATCTACCTATCTTTCACATTAAGTTTGGGTTGCTTCCGCTATTATATTCTTTGTGCTCAGGTGACTAGGCAAAGGAGGTGGTCTCCGATCCTCAAAGGACCTGAGATACCCGTTGCGACTAGATCGGGGTCGAGTCGTAACATTAAAAAAGAGAGTGTGTCACTTAAAATGATACAAAAGTAGTAGTACTCTCTCCATTTCAAAATAATTTCCCTTATTCACTTGACATACCCCTTAAGAAAATATTTGTTGGAAACATATTTTACCAAATTAGTTTCATTGACTATGTTTTAAAATAAAAATTTGAGTATATATATTTTTATGTAGTCATTTAATGATAGATATATTGTTACAAGAACATAATAATAAAATTCTCTTGAATACAATTACTCCGTCCGTTTATTTTTACTTGTCCACTTTTCAATTGACACAAGAAATTAAGAAATGATAAATGATAAGAATAATTTTACTGTATTACTCTTTCAATATAATAAATTTAATGCTTTAAAAAATATATTACATAATAAATTGTATTTAATGCTAAGAATAAAATAGATAAATTATTTATCGATTTAAGTATTGCTGGATATCTCAAAATAGAAATGTGGATAAATAAAAATGTAGAGTAGAATAAAACAAATATTTTTAACAAAAAAAAAAATATTACTCCCTCCATTTAAAAAAATGAATTATTTTGACTTGACATGAAGTTCAAGAAGATGAAGAAGACTTTCAAATTTTGTGGTATTAAATTAAAGTTATGCCAAATAAATCAAAATACTCTTTAATTTTGAAATCTTAAACATGCAATGTGGAAAATTTAAATTAAAGTACTATCAAAATAGAAAATGATCATTCGTTTTTAAACGAACTAAAAAAAAATTACTCCATTCTCTTTGAAAGAAGAGTAGTAAAAGCCAATTAAAACGTACTCAAGAAGCGGGTAAAGTGACCGTTATATATATATATATATATATATATATATATCACGGGCCCAACATATTAATTTACAAAAAAAAATGGGGACGCGAAGACATTTCAACTCAGATTGTTTCGTGGGTTATTCTAGCGCTTTCTCGCTCAATGCTCAAGTGATGGCGTGCAATATTAATACGCCATCTACAAACTTCCATCAGATATGATATTGTAAAACTGTAAGCATGTGAAGTGTGATGATTATATAGTTATTATTAACATGAGGTAAGACTAAAAATAGTAGACGTCTATCCAACTAAACAATTAAGTTACTTTAAACATGGAATGTTATAAGCTACCCACAATATTCTCTTGCCATGGTTTTAGGAACTTTTCTTATCCGAGTACAGAACAATTCACCAGTAGTCATGAAGAAAAGGGAGAGATCAAAACAAACTTCTAAGAATATGCAATGGATATACACATTATTCTTGCCCAACTGGGATGAAGTTAGTGAAATTAAAGATTCCTTCTGTGATGCTCATGACATCTTTTAAGTCTAGGACAATAACCATACCTATTTACAAAGCAAACTAAGTACAATGACCATTTCCCACATAGAAAAAGGCAAAGATCAACACCAGTTACTTTTTACTTTGACCAAAACCAGTTATATGCATGCATAACTAACAATTCTGCTTTCTGTAGACAGGATGTCATACCGATACAATTTTCCCTGTTCCTTTGCATGAAGGACAAGTTTTTCGAAGGGTGAAAGTGCCAGTTTGAGAGAGTTTGAGAGATTGACTAAAGAGAAAATACAAGATAAAAGGAATAACATTATACACAAAGAAGCATGCATGTGGCTGAAAGTAAAGAATGAAAATAAGCAAAGAGGTACTCATCACACCAGAACCTTTGCAGCGCTTACAAGTTTCAGGTTTAGTACCAGGAGGCACACCAGTTCTACCTAAAAGAGGCAATGGAGGGAGAAAGAAGGGACTACAGTAAGTAACAAGTAGAGTGAAGTTTGTTTCGCTAATATGAGCTAGCAAGTGTGGATTACTTTGACCAAATTTTATAGGTTAAAAGGGGCTAGACAAACTTTTACAAACGAATTCGCAAGATATCACCTGTCCAAGCTATCGCACAACACCCAACAGTAACTTATTTAATATCTTGTTCTTTATCAGGAATAACAGACTTTGATCTCGTGAATAACAGACTTTGATAACTCAGAGGTACTTCAATGGTCATGTATGGATAACAGTACTTAAGACATACTGATTTTCTATTTAGATTCCCGCACCCTTCCCTCCCCCTCCCCCTCCCCCTCCCCCCGACAAAACACACACCCAAAAGAACAAAAAAACTAAACAAATCGCTGGAAGTGCATATACCACAAGCAGTGCAAGGCAAATCTGTTTGGAATGTAACAGTCTTAGAGCACCACTGAAGCTTTCATGAAGGATATGTCGATCGAAACCTGCATTATAAGGGACAAAAACAATTGAAATATAAAAGGCGGAAGTTCATAGATAAAAACTGCCACAACAACAAATGAAAGAGACAGAAAAAGAGAAAACCTTGACAACCTCTCCAGCCATGTCTCTGTTAAAGATGTTGCCAAAAATCTAATCTCCAATACACGCCAAAGAAAACGGAAAGCACTTAGAACTCAAGGGTTGTAAGCAAGGATGCAAAAAAATGGGCATAACAAAGTAACCAGAAGTAGGTTCACCTATGTTTGTGTCAAATTTTCGCATAAAATGACTTTAAGCTTTTGGTGGATGCTTAAGAGATAAAAGAAAGCTATCAAAGCATCTGTTTTTACAGTACTTAACCGAACATCTCGACAGGTAAAAATGACATCAACTATTTCTCACTCTTTAATTTTCAATATTGATATTAATTATCCCAATTATGCTGCACAATTTTCTTTTAGCCCGTCCCAAAGAAATTGTCAATTTAACTTGTTTTAGACTACAAGTTTCAAAAGTCTTTCATTTTTTATTTAACTCATTGCCCAGTTAAACAATGCCACATAAATAGGTAGGGAGGGAGTAGTACTTAATTTGCTGCAGAACAAGTACCTGTTCACAAACATTGTTTATGTGGACTCTATCCTTCTAAAAACTCCCTCAAACGTCAACGACCCAAATAGCTTTCTACAAATAAGGCTAAAATTCATGGAAAGGACATCACTACCTCATAATTTGTTGTAATTTAGCTTGGGCAACAGCTGAAAGTTTGATTATTTATCACGTTTTTATTGTTTTTTATAGCCAAACTTTTTGAGAGCTTAGAGCATCCTGCGGGAAATAATTCATAACGCACCATAGAAGTGGCTAAATCACGAATGACTTGTGATGCTGGGAAGTATAACTCATAAATCTACAACATGAAACATACTCAGATTGTTTCCAGATTTTCTCACTATCCTTTTGAAATCAGTGTCACATGACTTAGAAGATGAAGCAACGTACAATAAGATATCACCCCAGTTGCTGAGAAAGATCTGATGAACCTAGAGGAAGTACAACAAACCAAAACAAAGCTAATTCTAAAGGGCATAAAACTCCAAAAAAATAATTTCCAACTGAACCACAAAAAGGAATTCTCTGAAGCTCTTGATAATAGCGGGAGCAAAGTTACCGAACATGTTGTCTCTTGTGGTGTATACTTACATCTCTGCAATTGTTGAAGAGTTGGTGGCTAAGAATGTCATCGAGCTTCGCACATCAAAGAGATCAAGTGAAGCCAACCAGATTAATGGTTGCCGACAGCTTATTCCTTTGTGCAAAGTTTGTGGCAGCTTGAATAGCATTCCTCTGTGCAGTAAAACAATTATCAGAGATAATTTCTCTCTCAACTGATGTCAACGATCTAGATCTTACATGTCCAATCAGGAGTGTCGGTTGTTATCTGGTCGATCCTGGATCTTAGGGCCATGTGTATTGCAACGGTGGCTGCACAATAATACAGACAGTAAGAGTTAGAGAGTCGTAAGAATCAGGTTTGTGCTTAATATCCACAGGCTAAAATGAGGCACACATTTAGCTCCTAAAATTCTGATATTACCTTTGAATAGGAAAATTATAGGTGAAGCAGGTGACGGGATAATACACAATGAGCATCAGTTCACACCTCACATAATATGAAGATTAATAATACGATTTTGAGACATAAAAAAATACTAATCAAACACTGAAATAATGAGAATTAAAGAATCAAATAGTGCATCACAAAAGGTTTTCTATTCACCAAGCAGGTTAGGTGCATTGATTTATAACAACATCGTAACAGTGGAAGTCATTTATAAGATCACTCACATTTAGAGAAAAACAAATTCAAGAAAAGTCTCCTTTCACCCCATACATACTAATTTACACAACCAAAATCAGAAATACAAATTTGTGTACGCACGTATTTATTTTGAAACAGTCAATCCCAATAAGGCAGAATTGTAGACATGCATGTAAAAAAATTTCAATAAAAAAGAAAAACAAACACAAGTACGGCTAGTAGATTAGCAGCAAGCAGATTCTGGATTGAAGAAGCGACAAATTTCGAAGATAAAAAGAGGAGAAAATTCATACAAATAGCAGAAAGTACAGTAAAGCGAAATTGAACCTTCAAAGTGACTTGTGTCCCAACAATTTCAATCTTCAAATTGAGATTTCTTAAAGTGGAAAAAGTGGAAGGAACGCATTTTTGAGTATATAGTAGCTAATGGGTCAATATGTGAATATAAAATAATTCCACGTGTTCAACTGCCAATTAAAAAGGACTACAAAATGCTATCAATTTAAAATATCCATGGTACATTCTATATAGGCTAATGTATAATGCTTTTATACCCTGATAGTTCAGGGCTCAATGGTACCAGAGAATAATGCGTTTGGTACAATTTCACACTGCAGTGATGGCCCTTTTCTTGTTGGCTTATATATATACTTAGATACTATAGCCCGTATCAGCACGGGCCCAATATATATTATTTACGTTATCTCAATTTATATAGCAGTAATAGCATTTGGAGTGTCAATCAAATTTTTATTAATATAAATTTTTAAATAATTTAAGTTGCTACTCATTGTGATGTATAGTATCTTTTATGTAATTTAGTAATTCATGTTATTCGCTTTGTTCCAATTTTAGAATTTAGTGAGTCAATCAAATTTTTTTTATTAATATATTTTAAAAATATACTAAGTAGTTAATCTTTGTGATTTTAGTATCTTTTAATGTAATTTCAAATAATTTATGTTACTTGCTTTATCGCAACTTATGTGACACTATTAGAATTTCAAAAGTTAATCATATTTTTTACTATATGTTTTTAAAATATTATAAGATGTTAATAGTTATGACTTATAATTATTTTTTTGCATAATTTTTAAATATATAATATTTTACCAAAATAAAGTAAATAAATTAAAATAAACAAAGTACTAAATTTTTAAAATACGAAAACATCATTTGGATCAACAAATTATTAAATTAAAACACTAAAACATGCAAATTATAAAATGTCAAAACTATCTCAAATTTACGTGACACAAATATAATTTAAATAATCAATCAGATTCTTAATATGTTTTTAAATATTTTAAATTGTTAGCTATTGTAATTTATAATATTTTTTTATGTAATTTATGTTACTCTCCTTATCTAGATTTTGTGGCATTGATATTCAATTATATTCTTAAAATAATTTAAGTTTTGAATTATTATGATTTATAATACTTTTTCTTCTATTCCAATTTAAGTAGTACTGAAATAAATTCGAGAGTCAACAAAATTTTATGATTGAAGCAATAAAGTGGATATGTCCTAAATGACTTATAATACCTAATTAGGAGTGAAATAACAAAATTAAAAATTTAAATGAGTCTCATATAAAATGTCATTTTAATTTAAAACATCAAGAATTAATTTATCATTTTATGTTAATTTTATTTTTATTAAATATTATTAAATTTTTAATACCTAAATGACTTATAATAATTAATTAGGGGTGATATAGTAAAATTATGGCTGAAACAGCTGAAATAGACATGTCATAAATGTCTATTTTACCTTTTTTTTATTCAATATTATTAATTTTCTTATAAGTAAATGTCTTACAATAATTAATTAAGGGTAATACAGTAAAATTATGGAGCAAACATACTTGTGAATTTTTGTAAATAAGTATCAATAAGATGTCTTATTAATTTAAAATATCAAGAATTGATTTATCATTTATATCTATTTTATTATTTATTAAATATTATTAATTTTTTAATATCTAGATGACTTATAATAATTAATTTAAGATGATATAATAAAACTACGATTGAAGCAGCTGAAACAAACATGTCATAAATATCTATTTTACCTTTTTTTAATTAAGTATTATTAATTTTCTTATATATAAATGACTTAAAATAATTAATTAGGGATAATATAACAAAATCACGGAGCAACTGAAGTAGGTGAAGAAGCAGGCATGTTGACGAAGAGTTGTATGCTTTTTCACTCTTATTAATAGTAGTAAAATAATTTTTTTAATTAAGTATATTAATTTTCTTATATATAAATGACTTAAAATAATTAATTAGAGATAATATAGTAAAATCACGGAACAGGTGAAGAAGCAGACATGTTGACGAAGAGTTGCCTGCTTCTTCACTCTTATTAATAGTAGTAATTAATTATTATTAATTTTCTTATATATAAATGACTTAAAATAATTAATTAGGGATAATATAGTAAGATTACGGAATAACTTAAGCAGGTAAAGAAGCAGGCATGTTGACGAAGAGCTGTCTGCTTCTTCACTCTTATTAATAGTAGTAATTCGTATATATAAATGACTTAAAATAATTAATTAGGGATAATATAGTAAAATCATGGAGCAACTGAAGTAGGTGAAGAAGCAGACATGTTGACGAAGAGCTGCCTGCTTCTTCACTCTTATTAATAATAGTAATTTTTTAATTAAGTATTACTTATTAATTTTCTTATGTATAAATGACTTAAAATAATTAATTAGAAATAATATAGTAAAATCACGGAACAGGTGAAGAAGCAGGCATTTTGACGAAGAGTTCACTCTTATTAATAGTAGTAATTAAGTATTATTAATTTTCTTATGTATAAATAACTTAAAATAATTAATTAGGGATAATATAGTAAGATTACGGAACAGTTGAAGCAGATGAAGAAGCAGACATGTTGACGAAGAGTTACCTGCTTCTTCACTCTTATTAATAGTAGTAACTCTTATATATAAATAACTTAAAATAATTAATTCGGGATAATATAGTAAAATCACGGAGCAGCTAAAGCAGGTGAAGAAGCAGACATGTTGACGAAAAGCTACCTGCTAGCTTCCTCACTCTTATCAATAGTAGTAATTTTTAATTAAGTATTATTAATTTTTTTATATATATAAATGACTTAAAATAATTAATTAGGGATAATATAGTAAAATCACGGAACAGGTAAAGAAGCAGGCATATTGACGAAGACCTGCCTGCTTCTTTACTCTTATTAATATTAGTAATTAAGTATTATTAATTTTCTTATATATAAATGACATAAAATAATTAATTAGGGATAATATAGTAAAATTACGAAATAGCTGAAGCAGGTAAAGAAGCCGACATGTTGACGAAGAGCTGCCTCCTTCTTCACTCTTATTAATAGTAGTAATTCTTATATATAAATTACTTAAAATAATTAATTAAGGATAATATAGTAAAATCACGGAGCAGCTGAAGCAGATAAAAAAACAGGCATGTTGACAAAGAGCTGCCTGCTTATTCACTCTTATTAATAGTAGTAATTTTTAATTAAATATTATTAATTTTTTTATATATAAATTTCTTAAAATAATTAATTAGGGATAATATAGTAAAATTATGGAACAGGTGAAAAAGCAAATATGTTGATGAAGAGGTGCAGGCTTCTTCACTTTATTAATAGTACTCCCTTCGTTTCATTTTAATTGTCCCTCTTTCTAAAAATATTTGTTTCAATTTAGCTATTCTTTTATGAAATCAAGAGAATTTTATTATGTTCTTCCAATATTACCCTCAATATTAAATAATTAAACAAAATATATTTATTCAAATTCATATTTTTAATGTATAACTAATAGGATTATTTTAATAAAATAAGTCTTTATTAAATAATTTCTTAAGAAACGTGTCAAATCAATAAAAACTAATTAAAATAAAACAAAAAGAATAGTAATTAAATATTATTAATTATTTTATATATAAATAATTTAAAATAATTAATTAAGAATAATATACTAAAATTACCGAACACCTAAAGCAGCTGAAGAGCAGGCATGGTGACACAAGCTGGCTGCTTCTTCACTCTTATTAATAAGTAGTATAAAAGGGGAATATATACTGGATCTTTTCTTTCTAGCGTCTATCTGAAGACATCAAAACTGTATTCAACTTTTTTACTTACACTGTACTGTACTATAATGGCGCCAAAGAAGGATAAATCTCCACCGTCTGATCCAAATGGTATATTTTCCGGTATGATTGTCTTCTTGATCGATACCGGTGTTCAATCCCGCCGCTTACAGGTTCCAACACTTCTCTTCTCTCTTCATATTTTCCTTTTTTAAAAAGAAAAATTACTGCGTCTGTTTCAATCTTAATGGTTTTAGGTTAAACATATGTTAAATGCACCAACTTGTGGTCTTAAATATTTCTCGTCATAGTTGAAACTAAAGAGTTGCCGGAAAAAGAAACAGGCATTCTTTTTGAATTGAGACTGACTGAAAAGGAAAGTAGGCCAAACAAGTTGAAACAGAGTGATTAATTGTTTGAATGCTATTTTTTTCTTCTTCTTGTTTTTGTAGATATGGAAGCAGAAATTGGTGCAAATGGGGGCTAAATTAGAAGACCGGTTTAGTAAAAATCTGACCCATGTTTTTGCAATGGATGCAAATTCGCTTCTTCAGAAACTTGATAAACAACGTCTCATTCGATCCAAAACTGTGAGCTTTATTAACTCTTATGCTTTGCTGTCTCTTTATAGTTGAGACTTTTTTAATTAAAATGAGACTTTTTATGTTGTTTTTATGTTATATGGTTAAATGGGTCTTATAGTCTGTTTGGCCAAGTTTTTGGCAGGTCAAAAAGTTTTTTTTTTTCCCAAAAATTACTTTTATTAAAAAACAAAAAGGGAGGCTTTTTCAAGCATTTGGGAGAAATTAAGTGCTTTTGGAGGGCAGCTAAAACTGTTTTTCATATGCTAATTTTTTTTTTCTATAAAGCATTTTTGAGAAAAGGATACTTTTAAAAAGCTTGGCCTAAACACTAGTTGCGGTTCAAAATTTTTTAAAAATTTATTGGTCACACACAAACAGCTTCGCACCAAAATTATTATTTTGAAAAGCATTTTTGGAAAACACTTTCCAAAGTAAGTCGATTTAGAAGCTTCGCGAAACAGGCTATTAGTCTTGTTGGTACAATTATATCAGGACTGGTGTCTACTGCGTACTAAGAGCTTTTTTCAAGTTTGTTTAGAGCAGTATAAAAGAATAAATGTGTCCAAATGGAATGGAATTGATATTTGTGTGTTCATATAGCCATTCCAAGCTAGTCAAGATTGATCATTAGTAGTAGCTATAGTTAAATTTGTTATGATAAATTTGTGTTAGTAATTTTTCATAAAATAGATATGAGGATTCATATAACCAACAGCTAGTTTGGGGCTGAGGTATACTAGTAGTAGTTGTTGATATAGTTAAACAGGTCTTTGTATTTCTTTATTATGCTTCTATGAGTCATATTAGAACTTTCAAATCATTGAGCTGCCCCAAAAGTTAACATGGAGGTGTTAATTGAGATACTATTGAAGCAATTCTCTTTAACAAAGAAAAGTCATTCGTGTAGATTATCTTCTGAGATTGGGTTGAATGTATGTAGCTATCACTCACCTCATTTTTGGCTGACCATTTTAAAAATTCTTGTGATAATTGATTAAATGACACTTTGCTTCTAGCATGTCCAGTTCTATCCGTGAATATACCTTCAACCTGTTGGTTAGTTGGATTCCAATCTATCGTTATTCTTGATTCATTGCTTTCTTGGATTCTTCAAATTTCAATGCTTTCCAAAAATATGGTTTTTGTTTGTAAGGTTTATCATCTTTCTTGCTGCTGCCATTCTTATCCTGCTGCTTCAAAGTACTAATCTTTTTTGATAAGCTGCTTTAAAGTACCATTGTGGTATTTCAGCACAGTTGAGGATTCTGAAATTCCTCTATATTACTGCTAACCTTTTAGGAGTGGCTTATAATTTTCGTCATATATTTACGAATTTCTGATATCTTTTCATATTCAATGGGCCTCAGTTGTCAGGGTTTTTACCTTGATTTTCTTATCAAATTTGAGTTTTATTTTTCTTGAAAGGAAGATAAAAGTATACCACAATTACTTTTACATTTCCTAAAAAAAAAATATAAAACTCTTCCATATTTGGCTAAACTCTTTTTTGGAGAAAAAATTTTGTACCTCTATAAATTGAGAATATTTCTTCATATTTAAAAAAAAAAACGTAATAGCGGGTTTTATGCTTTTTAAATATGTAGGTCGCCTGGCCAAACCATATCAATAATATGCTTTTTAAAATAGTTTTCTTTGTCATCTGATTATATGGTTTGCAAATATAAGCTTCCGCATGGTGCCATATTGATTTCGAACCCAACATGAGTGACCTAAACATGTTGTTTTACACTAAATGTGTGAACCGTATGTTTGATAGATGATGTTTCAAGTGATTGATTCTAAAATACGTTTTTTTTCTAACTATCTTGGTGATTGTTTTTCGGATTTCTATAGAAACTTCTTGCATATCAGTGGCTAGAGGACAGCTTGGTAAAAGGAGAAAAAGCATCTGAGGATTTGTATGTCTTGTCCCTGCAATCAGGACGAGGAGAGTCCCTTAGTCCTAAAACTGATAATGACGGTCATTCTAGAGTTACACTAAAGAAATGTCGAATATCTGCTGAAGATGCCAAAAATTCAAGCCCAAGATACATGAATGACACTAAAGACCATGCTATAGATGACTCGCGAGATGCTAAAAGTGCCTCTTCACTCGCATCACGCTCTTCAAGCCCAGAAGTGATGAGTTCTGAGGCCATTGATTCTCATAATAAGCCCGTAAGTTCAGCAGCAAATTGCCCTTGCTTAATATGTTTTCCTGAGCCAGAAGTACATGCCAGAAGTACATCTGTTACCATGTGGTTACCTGAGTCATATTTATTTCGACCATTTTTTTGACCAGGTTGGAACATTAGACTCGTCTTCACTGTATAAGCCTCCGGATCTAAACCGAAATATCACTCAGATATTTGGGAAGCTTATCAACATATATAGAGGTGGAATATCTTTTCATATGATTTATTTTTCTAGATTCTCTCTTGTGAATGCCTTTGAGTTGGAAGTTTGAGCTTTCAAAGTATGAGATGATGACTGATAGTTAATTATAGCCCTGGGTGATGATCGGAGATCATTCAGCTATTATAAAGCTATACCAGTTATTGAGAAATTGCCATTCAAAATTGAGAGCATGGACCAGGTTAAGCACCTACCCGGTATTGGAAAGTCGATGCAAGATCATGTAAGTGAATTCTTCTATTTAGAACTTTACTAGAGAGATATTTATTTCACACGATTACGCAGAACTAATTATCCCTTAAACTACTTTCTTGAATTTTAATTTCTGGATTATGAGTACTCATGAATCTAGTTTATGGCTAAAGCTACCGGATAAAAGGATATAGTTGTTTGACTGCAGATTCAGGAGATATTGACCACTGGGAAGCTATCTAAATTGGAACACTTTGAGAATGATGAAAAGGTGCTGTTATGAGGATGTTTCTGGTCAAAAACTCTTAATATTTCAGCAGTCGCTCAAGTCTCTTATGTATAATCATTGCACAATGTGGAACTTCTTTGCATTGTAGTAGTGATTTGTGAAGACAGAATCTGGCAATCTTTTCTGAATTTGCTCTATTATTTTTTTATGTGTGTGCGCGCGTGTTGCCTCTACATGTTATTGGTCTCTGGCTCAATCATCAATCTTTGCTAATATGTTAAAATGAAGTCAAAAGCTTTCAAAATCCTGCTATTATGCCTTATTGGCATACTTCATGTTTGTATATTTTGTTCCTCTTCTGTTTCTGTATCCTCGTGCTGATTTACATATGGAAGGAATTGAACCGAGAAACTTTTTCGTATCTTTTATAGAGAAGAAAAAACAGTGTAAGCGTCATATACGTTCAAACATTTTGTTTGGTTATTCTAAAGTACTTTGGAGCTGAAGAGCTTATTTTACTGTAAGTTATTTATTTATGGCTGCCAAATATTGCTCTCTGGAAAGCTTATTGACTTAATTTCCCTGTAGTAGGAATTTAACCTAGGCATTGCGAGTTCTTGTTTTTTTCAAAAATTGGTTGGAGCACATTCAAGTGCTCTATAGCATTCGTTAGGAGAGCGGAAATTGCACTCACAAAATTGAAGATACTTTTTCAGCTTTTAACCTGCCAGTGTTAGGACGGCTTGCCTAAAGCAAGAAAAAATTGAAGCCCTCATTCTAACATTATAATGATTTCACAGGTAAAAACAATCAGCTTATTTGGAGAGGTTTGGGGTATTGGTCCATCCACTGCTCTAAAACTTTATGAGAAAGGACACCGAACTCTTGATGACTTTAGAAATGAGGAGTCATTGACTCATTCTCAAAGGTTGGGGTTGAAATATTTTGATGACATCCAAACCAGGATTCCGCGGCATGAGGTAGCCTATTATGCTCTGCAGTTCTCTCAATCATAAGTACTTACTGGTTTTTCTAAACAGTAAAGCTTGATTATGTAGGTTGAAGAGATGGAACGTCTGCTACAGAAAGTTGGAGAAGAAATTTTGCCCGGTGTATGACTTTTGTTCAATTACTTGTTAAGCGTTACTTTCATGTAAAAATTGTGGTGCTTCACCTACTCCTTTTGATGTATGTGTTAATGCCATTTTGCGTTATACAAAAATGAATCAGTTGATCAAGTTAGTTAGCTTTGGCATATCAGCAGTTAGTTATGGGCTGTTGAATTAGTTAGGAGCGGTTAGCAGATAGATCCTTTCTCATTTCTATGAAAGGCATTGTATCATTACAAATTCAATCATCAATTGATCATACCATAGGTTCCCTATTGAATTCTATTCTTCATCTTCTTTTCCACCCAGCCCCCATAGCTGATCACTCGAGTTATTTGCATAAAACTCCTGTCCAGCTGCTGAAACCTCGGATTCCTCTGAGAATCCCTGTATTTTGGCTAACATTGGTATCAGATCTTACGGTTCTTGGACCATAGAAGAATGTAGACACTAACAGGGGTACTGTTACACAAAAATGAATCAGCTGATCAAGTTAGTTATCTTTGGCATATCAGCAATTTAGTTACTGGCTGTTGAATTAGTTAGGAGCTGGAAGCAAATAGATTCTTTCTCATTTCCTATAGAAGGCATTTTACCAGTACAGATTCAGTCATCAATTGAATGATACTACAGTTTCTCTATTGAATTCTATTCTTCATCTTCTTGTCTACCTAGCCCCCATATCTGATCACAGGAGTTTCTCCGTCTAACTCCTGTCCAGCTGCTGAAACCTCGGATTCCTCTGAGAATCTTTGCATTTTGGCTAACGCTTTGATGTATGTGTTAATGTGCCAATTGCTGAAAATTGCTCATTCCAATCTTGGAAAAAAAGAAATGCTTAGAAGCTTGAACGTATTTGACAATAAATGGAATTGAAGGCCTACAATTATTGATGCTCCTCATACAAATAAGCATGAATAGAAAGATTATTGCGAAAAAGTTATTGTATTGATAATTTTTCTTGAAGATGTATACTACTAGCTAGATTTTATTCAGTTTGGGAAGTAACTCAAAATTTTAAATTAACATCTGTTTCTTAAGTGGGGAAAAGAACAGCAGTGAACTGCTTTGCATTTTTACAATTTTGGGAAATTCAATCACTTCGGTTTGGCTCTCTTATGAAGATATCTGGATGTATAACTCTATTTTGATCGATATGGTCATGAATTTGTTGATCTTCTTGACAGAAGTTAGAATTACAAAAACCAGCTGTACTTGAGGAAGAACAATACATGTAAATTCTGCAGCAACTCCAGTTTATCTTTGTCGGCTTATTTATTTACTCGTTAGTTTGTTGAGTATCCTCAAGAACTACTGGAATTGTCTTTTACTTGATAAAGTTCACATATTGAAACTTGTTTACCTATTCCATTAAGGTCCAAGTGTCAGAGCAAGAACACAGCCTTTTTTCTTTCTTATTTTATTTTTGTTTTGAGAAGTACATTTGATTTTACTTTAAAGAGAACATGTAACCTTTACATATTGAATCCCTTGCTTCAGGTGATTGTTGTGTGTGGAGGATCATACAGACGTGGAAAGGCTTCTTGTGGTGATATGGACATTGTTATTACTCATCCTGATGGAAAAAGGTAAGGCCCACCCCCAGCTAATCTCGAAGGCCTTCCATTTTAGTTGGCTGATCTCAAGTGTGTGCTGGTTTTACTTCTTCTTTAGGTATTCATATCCCAATGTATGGCTTATCTTTCACATAGATTTCTTTTAGACAGTTAGCTTTTCTCTATGAAATGTGAAGGTTGTTTGACGGATAATTCTACAGGAAGCACGAAACCACTTTTGAACTTTGATTCCTTCTCTCATAAATTATAGAGAAAACCTGGAACATCGTACTCTTCATAATAAAAGATGACATAAAAATTTTCTGTATATTACATGTTTTGAAAAGTATATTTTCGTGGGGTTGCTGGTGAAGTTTGATGTTTATGCCTTCTGGTATTTAAATGTTCAAAGCGCTGCAGCTTTCCACCTATGTTCAGTGGGGTTTCTTTTTATCAGAATCCGGAACCCAGTCCATGTTTCTCTTCACAAATATTCCATTTAAACTTTACATGAAATAGCATTAGAGTTTTTCCAGTGCTTGGTGGTTCTTTTTTCCTCTCCCCAACTCCCACCCCCGCCCGGTCACTTGTTTCTGCTTGGCTCGCTTGCTGATTCCCAGTGGTATTTGTGCTTATATCTAAAATATCGTTATTAATCTCCTTTTCATGTTAATTTCATTTCAGACTTGAATAATATAATAATTTGGCTTCATTCCTTCAGTCATATAGGCTTTCTTCCTAAGTTTGTAAAGCGTCTAAAGGACATGAAGTTTTTGAGAGAAGATTTGGTCTACAGTGTTCATAGCACAGAGGTAATTACTTATCTTCAGTTTACAACCTGTCCTCTTCATGTTTCTTTACTAATCACGTTCTCAGCATCCTTTCATTTTGAGCTTTATGTTTTCTTCAACTGAAACTTTTGAAATTCCACTTGCCCCTTTCGTTAATTCTCCCTTTTATTAAAGTTCAGGTGTCTACTTAGGTGCACTTGAACAGTATATTTTGTTCTCGTTGCATTCTTTGCATTGAGGAGTAAACTATATGAACTCCACTTCTATGGGTAACCTTGTGTATCCAAATCTCGGATAATATACCTTGTCAATCCAAAGCTTGGTGGCACGTTTCATCTTTTGTGCCTTTCTTTTGTCATAGTGGTATCAAGCTCTACGACAATGCAATTGTAAAAATTAGTAGCGTCAAGCTAAGTTTACTCCAACCTTCAGTTCTTACTACTATCTAGATTGTAAGCGATAATTGGGATTTAAACAGAATGTAATGTGATTTCACTTATTTGCTTTGTTCATTTGATAGATATGCTATTCAAAGTATGCTTTCTGCTCAGACAATTTTATGGGTGAGGCTGTAGTTTTCATGGTGTTCTCTAAGAAATTAAATGAACTCTAATATCTATAGTTCTATCTTCTTTAAATCCTTTTCTTGATCGAATGTCAAACTAAACAAAATCTTAATTCTTGTCAACTGCCAAAATGAAGTAATGTATCATATGGTCACAGGGTACAGATTCAGGAGTTGATACATATTTTGGCCTCTGCACCTATCCTGGTAGAGAATTGCGACATCGCGTTGACTTTAAGGTATACTGATGAGATGTCATTTGTTTGGTCAAGCAATGATCGTCATTTGTCAGATATTTTTGGTTGTTTAGTGGTCATTTCAGTTTATCACAAGTAAGATGAGTGCATATCCTTGTTCCACAATAGTTTTGGTTCTTTACAGATGTAGTGGTCAATTCTATTGATGACAAGTATGAGATCTGGATTTGTTTGCAATTATTTTTTCCAAAAAAATAATTCTATTTATGATATATGAAATGCTGAATATCACCAACGTGTTCGTTCTTGAGAATAAACTGAAAAATAACCAGAGAAAAGTAGTGTAGCGCAATACTAGCTTTTCTCTCATTCTCGTTCAAATCCTTTTAACTGTTGACAACTTTTGTTATATGGCAAGTATAAGATCTGAATCTACTTTTGTTCATTCAATGCTGTTGGATAACCTGCATCATACATGAGTATGTAAAAGTTGCAACCTCTCGCTTTCTGTTGTCAGGTGTATCCAAGAGAGATATATGCATTTGGACTGATAGCATGGACGGGAAATGACGTCTTGAATAGAAGGTATTCTTCGTTAACTCGCTACCCAGGTGTTCGTTTCAGCCACTTCTCTATAATCAAATTCATATTGCAATTGTCTTTTACAGGCTTAGATTATTAGCAGAATCCAAGGGCTTCCTTTTAGATGATACTGGGCTATATCCTGCTACTCATGGTTCCGATGGAAAACGGGTATATAGTTTGCATTTGTGGTTGTGCAACATATGTTTCGCTTTGTCCTGTCTTTCTTTTTCTCTTCACTTTCATGTTGGTGTAATTTGACGTTTACTGCACAGACTAAAGGTAGTGCGAGCTTGAAGTTTGATACTGAGAAGCAAGTGTTTGAATTCCTTGGATTTCCCGCACTGGAACCACATGAAAGGAATTTGTGAGAATGCCAACAAAGGCTTGGATGTTGAGCTGTGCCATTTTTGCTAGATTTTTGGGGGACTTTAGGGACTGGACTCAAATCCAAGGGAGAGAAAAATTGATCATCTTAAATGTATGGAACAATATGTTATGAGATATAAGTAGTTACTTTATATAGGTGTATCTAAGGGCATGTATATATGTGTATGTAAAATAGTTGTTACTTTTTTCTTTTTGGTTTAAAGGATGGGTAGTTGATTGCTTAAATCAAACGTTAGACATAGTCGTAGTAGTCATGTTATGACTAGACAAAATAACAGTCCCAGCCACATCCCGGCTTGGTAGGTTAATAGATGATTGTCTTACTTGTCAAGTAAAAGTAGTTCCTTGTATGTCTGCTTCCATTACTGCACAAACAAACACTGTGCTTCCAAAAAATCGCTTCTCGCTCTTACTTTTGCTAGCACATCAGTGTCCCTAAACACGTGCATCGACATCGCTGCTTCCAGCTCCAACATTAATGATCTGCATTCACAAAGGAGGTTGTAATAGAGGGTGTGGTCAGATATAAGCATGTCAATCATGGTCTTACAGTCAGTATCAATTTGCATGGGTTTAAACCCATGGCCATTGGCTAGGAGAAGGCCCTGCGAAGTGCAAGAAGTTCAGCCATGAGGGGGTTTGGTGTGAGGAATGTGCTCATGAAAGCCCAATTTCTATCTACCTGAGTGGTCTCTAAAGACTCCCCCTATCCCTCCAGATCTAGGAGTGGCATTAGCTGATCCATCAATATTTAACTTAAGAGTTCTCGTTGGAGGGGGTTCCCACTTGACTTGTATAGGGACTTTAGGATCCATGTTTGAAGGTTGACCCTTGACAAGAAGATGGTATTCTATAGCCAGCTGAATGGCGTGATCATGGGGGCAGTGTCTTTTTTCTGAATAGATTATTATTCCTGGTGAGCCAGATATTCCAAAGGCAGTAGTCAGTGAGATCCTTCCAAGTTAGGGTGTGGTTGTAGTTCTTTTTGGAGGAGGCTATCTAGAAGTCCATCCAATTTGAGCTATTCAGGTTGTGGAGGTCAGCACCAATAAGGGAGAAACTAGAGAGGCTCAGGTGATTCCAGAAGAGAGTAGCATTGGGGCATTGGAAAAAAATGTAGGATATGGTCTCCCAGGCTGGCATAAAGGGCTCTATTCTAGAGCTTAGCCTTGTGGAGGCCCAAGCTTTCTTGAGCTCTCTTTTTGGTAATGGTATCCCAGCTGAGGAGATAAAGTTTCTTCTTATCACCAGTGCTTCCCCATAAAAAGTCCCTCTAAATTTTGTTTATGCTTTCAGTGACTTTAGAAGAGAGCTTAAGTAATTGCATGATATGAGTAGAGATACTGCTCAGTGTGGCCTTGGCTATGGTAAGATGTTTGGTTTTCCAGCTAGAGAGCTTGTTCTGCATCTTGTCTAGAACTAATTAGAAGTCACTATTGATAGGATTCCTATTAAAGATTGGATACCCCAAATATTTGCTAAAATTCTAGCTGGCTTTAGCCGGAGGAGGTGACAGTGGAGTAGTTTCTAGAGAATATGACTTTGGATTTAGAGTGGTTTATTTTCTGACCAGATTGGTTGCAGAAGGAGATGAGAATGTTATTGATGGAAGTGTAGTTATCCTGGTTGGCTTTAGAGAAAAGGGTTAGGTCATCAGAGAAGAACAAATGGGAGATTTTTGGGCCACCAGTTGTTATACTGATTAAGGTTAGAGCCTTAGAGGTGACAACTCTGTCAATGCTTCTGGAGAGGCTTTCCATAGAAAGGATAAATAGGTAGGGGAACATGGGGTCCTCTTGCCTAATGCCTCTAATGGGATGGAAGAAGGGGGTTTTCTTTTCATTGACAAGGATGGAAATTGAGCTGGTGGACACACAAGACATAATAAGCTGGATCAATCTGGGAGGGAAGATGAAGAAAATTCGAGTACTCCTGATGAATGACCATTCTAGCCTATCGAAGGCTTTCTCTAAGTTAATTTTAAGGATCATATTGAGATTTTTACCCTTCATTTTCCTGAAATGGGAGATATATTCCTGAACAATGATGGCATGATCACTGGCTCTTCTAGTGGCAACGAAGCTAGCTTAGCTAGGTCCAATGATATGGGGGAAAAGAGGTTTAATTCTATTGACAATAATTTTGGTGACTAACTTGTAGTTAGTATTGCAGAGTCCTATGGATCTGAAGTTTTTCATAGCTGTGGCATTGTTGCACTTGGGAATGAGGCAAAGAAGGATAGTGTTGGTATTAGGAGGCATAGTTGAATTGGTGAAGACCTCCTTACAGAAAGCCTCGATTTTGGCCCCAGCTATGTTCCAGTATTTCTGATAGAACATGGGGTGTAAACCATCAAGCCCCGGGGCTTTGAAAGGATTAAAGAATTTCAGAGCTAGCTGGATCTCAATATCTCTTAGGGGATCATCCAGCTTAGGCAATTGGTCAAAGAGTTGGCATGGGCTCCCATTGTTGGGTTCCAGGTTGTTGAGGTAAGAGAAGGGGTGGTCAATGGTGTAGAGATTCATGTAAAAATGGAGGATGTGCTTGGTGATATCCTCCTCATGGTGGAGGTTATTGTCAGCCTCATCCAAGATAAAGGTGATTTTATTTCTTCTCCTCCTAGTGAGGGTAGAGGCATGGAAAAAGGAGGTTTTGGCATCTTTATGGGAGAGCCAGTTGGTTCTGGATTTGATTCTCCAGAAATCTTCCTCATTTTGAAGAAGACCCTTATATTCACAAAGCAGGTCATTCTCAAGCTGTTAGAGGAAGCCACTATAGCGGTAGTGATGGGATTTTTGGTTTCCATCTAGCCTTGTAAGAATTTTATTCATTTTCTTGAAGATGTTCCCAAAAACCTTAGCGTTCCAGATAGTATCCTTGTTTTAGAAGGTATTAATGGCTTGAGAGAGGCTATTGGGGGGTGGGGGTGAAGCACCTATGGAGAAGGTCCTTGAAGGATGGATGACTGGACCACATAGGTTCAAATCTAAAGGGTTTGCTATTAGAGGGGACCTCTGATTGGAGAGGGCGGGGAGGAGGGGACAGTGGTCAGACTTGGTTCTGGGTAGATGTGTCATTGTTGACTCCGGATATCTTTTTATCCAAGAGTCATTGGCTACATACCTATCAAGTCTTTCCAAAATAAGGCATTGTCTATTACGATGCCTTTTATTAGTCTTGGTATATTTACAACCTTTGTAGCCTAAATCTATCATACTACAGTTATCAAGGCATTGTCTAAACTCAAGAATTCTTTTTGGGGATGGGTAGTTCCCTCCAAGTTTTTCATTAGAGCTGAGTACCTCATTGAAGTCTCCACCAATTAGCCAATCCTCATTGTGGGATTGGGCTAGTTGACAGAGCTCTTCCCAAAGAGAAAGCCTAGTACTAAGGTCTGGGCTAGCATAAACAACAGAGAAAAGCCAAGGTTTGGGATCAGGGATTACCTTTACCATAACATGGACTCCTTGATTTGTGATAGAAATGCTATTCAGCTTGAGAAACTCTTCTTTCAACATAACTACAATACCATCCTTCATGCCTGAGGCACTGGATTGGACTTGAGCATCAAACCTGAGGGTTTCAGTATGAGCCTTGTGCTCAACCATCATAGTTTCCAAAAGGACAAGCATTGCAGGTTTATGGGTCTTGACCATAGCCTCACATTGCCTGTGGAAACTCGCACTATTGGCTCCTCTCGTGTTCCAGATGATGAGATTCATCAAGTCCAAATCCTGTGCTGGTTGTGCTAACAGACTTTTCCCCTTTCCCACCTGGGGTGTCTGAGCTTGACTTCTATATGGGCTCACTGTGGTTGTCGGGGGAGTGTTGTCTCCCATGCTGTTCAGAATCAGAGATTAAAGCTTCATCTCTCTCGGACAGTGAGCTATAGTAACTATGCTGGAGTGCTCGTTGAACTCTTTAAAAAGGGGCTTTTCAAGAAGAAAGTGATCTAAACTTGGTTCTCCAAAGGTTGCTAATATTTGCTCTAGTTATTGGTTGTTTTCTTTGAGAGCTTCCAGAGTTGAAGATACGCCCAGACTTTGATTTTCTCCCTCTAGAACTGGGGGGTTCCAAGGGATGAAGTTCAGGGTCTAGGATCTGGGTAGGTAGATGGAGGTTGGATAGAGTGGTAAGCTTCTGAAAGTGTGTTCTATTAGGGAGTTGAGCTCCCCTGTGTTCATCATATTGATTGTTCCCATCATTTGGGCAAAGTGAAGGGTTTGACCCCTCACTTAGTTGCCCAGCCCTTGGATAATCCCGTTCACTCCCTCCTTGATGATTTGGGCCAACCATGCTTAATCTTGGATTATTAGGATTATCGGTTAGTCTCCTATTGTCTCGTGGTGGGTGATCGTTCTTTCGTGGAAAGTGAGTTCCGCCCAAGACGTCGGAGCTCTGTTCGGAGGGTGTGGTGTTGTAATAAAGACTATGGATTCCTTGAGAGGTGGGGTGGAGAAATGAGGGTTCGCCATTTTTGGGTGCAGAGAGGGGAGAAGGTGGACTTTCTCTCTCTGGCCATTGCTAATAAACGAAGTTTAGGGTGGAGTTAATTGATGCGACGACTTTGGTCACTTCAATCAACATAAGGTCATGATTATTTTTCTCAGGAGCGAATTTACTACCACAGGGAGATGCAGAGTCGGAGATCTCTATTAGAGTCTCTAAAGAAAAGGAAGTGACGGTTGGCCCCTGGGTCCCATTGGACTTTTCCTTGGAATTAAATGGGGGCTGCTCCACAATTTCCATCGGGAATCCACTTGAGGGAGTGAATTGAATGAGGGGTTGGTATTTTTACCATTTATAGAGTTGACTTTGGGAGTAACCTCACTGTCAAATCCGTTTTTACCATTTCTTTTATTTTTATCATTTTTATTAGTGGTTGGTGAAACATTACTAAAAAATAATATTTTTATTAAAGGAAGGATCCTGTATTTTATTTTTCCCTTTCGACAACTGTTCACCTTCTTTATGGAATTGATGAGCAGTGTCTAGGGAACCATTGAGGAACTTAGCATCTCTTCTATTGCTAGATTTTGTGGTAGGGAGCATACCTCGCATAGTTGATGCTAGACTTACTTGTGGCGCTGGGTTTTCTACGGCATGCCTTTCATAGCTTTTCCTTCTGGGGAAAGAAATAATATGTGAATCATCTCTTCGTGGGGGTTGAGTCCCTTTCGAGATAGATGGTGTGTCTGGAGAGTGGGTTTGAGGATGGGAGTAGGTGCATTTCTGGTTTGTGTGGCCAATTCTCCCACAAGCAGTGCACAGGATCCTTTCCCCTTCATACACCACCTTTTGTGTATAGTCCCAATAACATCATGGGTTTTTACTGGTACCTCAATTGGTACTTGTATACAGATCCTTGCATAACGTCTTCTTAAAGCGGTGGAGGTGCAAGCGTCAATTATCAACAGAGATCCTAATTTTTTCCTAACTTTTCCAGGATGATTTTATCGTAAAACTCTGTGGGCAGTTGTGGGAGCCTTACCCAAATAGTAGTGTGGGTCAGCGAAGCTTCCTTAGGTACGAGATTGGGTTCCCATTTCTTAACGGACAGGAAGCTCCCCGTGATAAATCATGGCCCCTCATGTAGTACTTTCTACATATTTTCGAGCTGGATAAATTTTGCAATGAAGTATTCTTTACCCAGATTAGTTAGCTGAAGGGGTTCTGTGGGCTTTCAAAGATCCACTAATTTTTTTTTTCAAGTAATCATCGGCTAGCTTTTTTCCATACAATTTGATAATAACTGAGTTCTGCCAAGGCTGATAGATTTTTTTTTGTCTTCCTAGGTGAGGTGGACCGCCTCCGAGTCGTTGTCGATATCAGGGAGCATCTCATCTAACTGCGTGTTATACACCATATTGAGTTCTGGGTGCTTGTTCAGGAGTATTGCTTTAAAGGATTACGCCTCTGGTTTAGTGGGATCTTCCTCCATACAGGTAGTGTGGTCTGGTGGCTCTGGTGGGTTTGTGGTATCCGTGGAGGTGGCTTAGTGTTCTGCGGTGGGAGCATTGGGTATAGTACAAATAATACTCTCTTTTCATAGTTGTTACTTGTTAGTACCATATTGCCAATGCATTTGAAAGAGTTGTGTTTTCTTCTCTCTTTTATTTTTCGTCTCCTTGCATTGTCTCAAACTATTTCTATTAAAATCTTTTTGGACAACTAGAAAAATTTTCTCAAAGAAAGGGGAGAAAAGGGGTGCTCCTCGGTATGGGTGGCATGGTATGGTATCATATATGTCAAATTAAAATTTTGATACCGTGATTTTGGTATTATGATCTCGTATATATATTAATTTTTTTTAGTATTTGATACGGTATTCGATATTTATAAATATCATACTGAAATATGAAATACCATATTGACGTATATAGTTACATAAATTATTTATATACATATTATTGAAATAAAACAAATATACAATCTTGTATTAGTATACAATTGAATGTTTATATGTTGAAACATTGACTATCCCATTGTGATTGAAATGTCTTTTTTATGTAATTGATTAAAAAGATGAGTGTAACTTTTAAAATATACTAGTTTATTGTACGTGCATTGCGAGTGTATGTTCCGTCAAACATTACTTATTAAAGATTATAAATTAAATATTGTATTAGTACAAATTGCCCTTTCACTAATAGAAAATTATAATTTAGATAAGGTTGCTCAACAAAACTATATTTGTTATCAAGGCAAGGTCATACTAATTTATTTTATTATTCATGTATCATTAGTAGTGGATAAAGATTTTTCACATAAATAATATACATATTATGGTAAAATAAAATAATATACATTATACCAAAAAAACTTAAAGCTCGAGCGAACATTTTTCTACCACCTATATAAACAGAAAAACATATTGAATTATTTTTCAAAAACTTAATTAACTTTTTTCAAGTCCTGTCGTCAATTGCTCTTTTAATTAGAGCATGTCGGTCCCTTTGAATTAAAAGCACAACAACCTATAAATCATACTCCACTTGATGAGCTTGAGTTTTAACTATACATTAAAAGAAAGAAATCATAAAACAAAATAAACTTGGACAAGTGTATAAGCTCAAATACATTTCGAGAAGGTTGCACACGACAATAGAACCAATCGTATCATAAACTGAATTTCTTATGATACAGTACAACAAATTATGCACCCACGACCAGGTCTGCAAACATCCTACAAATTGAACTCCTAATCATGCATTACACTACAAGTAAATTGTGAATTACATATTTTCTGCGGATTTTCTATGAAAATAAATTTATAAATAAATTTTTGTGGGTAATTATTATCTGCGAGTTTCAAAATCCCTAAATAATTTATTTAGAGATTTGAAAATATATTAAAAATGCCCCAAAATATTGTGGTAAAAATTGGAGAAAAAAGAATTTTCTTACGATTTTTTTCGCTAGTAAAGTCATATGAAAAATATTTTAATAAATCTGTAAGAAATTTCTAGGAAACAATTTGTGGTTAGCAACTTAAATTAATTTAATAAATTTCTCATATGTAATTATTTTTAATTATTATCTTATTACTCACCCATAAATGTGCAACTTCATCCCATCCATAATTGCACATTGTAATTTTTATCTCTTCCTATGAAAATGGTTATTTGTTTTTTAAAGTCGGAAGAGTGGGGGGAGGGGATGATAATATTAAACTTTGATGAATGATTTGCAGGAATTCAGGAAGAAGGAGAATCAGATGAATCTTCTTTAGTACTCAAAAAGAAAGAAAGTTATTTCAACATATCAAAAGATATTTCATGAAAGGAGAAAGATTTGTTATATTAAATGGACTGCTTAAATCATGACATTTTCGTCTCTCTTTTCTATGTATGGATTGTACTTAGTTAGATTTTTCTTTTAGTCTTTATTTATTCTTGAAAATTAAAATATTTCTTATTCATTTTTCTAAGAAGAATTTTTTTTTGGATTGCCTTCTATATACAGCTTTCAACAGTTAGATGTAGTTACATCACTACTATATAAGCATTGAATAGTTGGTGAGGCATTGTATCAAAGTGAGAAAGAAAGAAAGAGAGAGTGAGTCATAGCTAAAAAGTTTGACTCAATCATTATACTTTATCTTATTTATAAAGAACTAGTAGAATCTCTTGCAATTCAAGGGGACTGAAGTAAAACCTATTATAAGTCCCAACCAATATAAAATATTCAACATTACAATAACAACAACAACAACAACAAACCTAGTGTAATTCCACCAAGTGGGGTCTAGGGAGGGTAAAATGTATGCAGTCCATACCGCTACTTTCGAAGAAGTAGAGAGGCTGTTTCCAATAAACCCCCAGCTCAAGATAATGAATGGTTAACAAGGTCATAGTAATACATGAAACAAAATGGGTGGTATAACCAAAATAAGAAATGAGAGATAAAATATTCGACATTATTTACCTTTAACATTTTATTTCCTGAATTTCTCTTCATTGCATCAATAGTTGGCTATTAGCCTAAGAAAGTCGATTGTCTAATCGAAAAAAAAGTAATTCACCCCTCCTCTACCTCCCTCCCCCCTTACTACTTTTAAAGGATACTATATAAAATTGATGCTCATTGTATTTTTGTTCATCTTATGGAAAAAAGCTTACCTTTTCTTAAAGAGCGGAGAGAGGGGGCTGGAGGGAAGGGGGAGAATACTCTGCAAAACTGATACACATTATATTTTTATCCCACCTTACAGAAAAAGGCTATTTTTTGAGGGAGCGGGGAGGAGAGAAGGGGGATACTCTACAAAACTGATTTTCGAAGCAAGTCCAGCGCTATTGCTGGGTCTAACACAAGGGGAGGGAGGAGGGGGTAGGGATACTCTGCAAAACTGATTTTTTAAATAAATCTCATAACTGCTAGGTCTTGACATAAAAATCAATCAATTTTTACTTTTATTTTTGTTACTTCTTACGACATGCCTTTCTTCATTTTAAGTTTTTTTTTTCAGCTTCTTCTTCTTTACCATAATACCATGTTCAATTCTTCCAAAAAAAAAATTGTGAGAGATAATGTGGATCAATTACTTCTTTTTATAGGAGTATATGACATATATATTTTCCTGCATGAAGTCATTAGCAATGTATATTGACCGTGAATTATAGTCTAATTTTCTTTCCTCATAATTCAGCTTTTTTTATTAATTGATTTCTAAATCTATATGATAAATTTTCTCGTCAAATTTACATGATTTATATTTTTTCTATAAAATATTGACAATTTTAAAAAAAATTATAAAAAACAAGAAAATTACTATGGAGCTCAAATGTTGTTCAACTCTATTAGGCCAGCTACAATTCTTTCTAGTTTTCACATATTGTAATTTATGTCTCTTTAAATTTAAATTGATTTTATATGAGATCACAACAAACTGCATTTGATACAAGACAAGCTACGGAAGACACAAAACAAACACCAAAACAGTCCACAAGTTTGAAGAACTGAGGACCCCTTTAGTGATCACTTTCGGATTCACTACAACAACAATGAAAACACAATAGCAACAAGATATTAAGGTGTTCAACGCCTCTAAATCAGCGAACCAACAAACTAGATTAACAACACAAGCACAAGAACAAGAAGAACACAAAGTCTCAGTTTTGGGACACCAAACCTGAGAATGAACAACAACAATAATGAAATAGATAGATAGATAGGTAACTTGACATACAAATATACAAACACTATGAACTTAAGTGTATATTGAACACAAAGACTCAAGAATTCATACAAGTAACACCAAGCTCTATGGTGACCTCAAGGGAACGGGATTCTCAAGCAACCAACGTTTCAAAACTAGCACCAACACAAGTGATATCCACACTTGTTTATAAGGAATCCATCTTGCAAGACTCTCTCTCTCTAGAGCTCTCAAAATATATCATCAAAGTTATCACAAAATAACTTAATATGTTCTATTTATAGCCTAGGTTTCAACTTAATACAAAATGACTAGAATGGCCTTAATGAGCCAAGACAAAGGGGCGGCTTTGGAGTGTGCATATTGGATGGCTTTGGAGTGTTGGGACTTGTTCTTTACACTTCAAAGCTTGTTCCATTGGTTGGGAAACCACCCGAGCTCTAGTCTTTACGTATTGGTCCACAATCACGATCATACTTATATCAACATTGAAAGTAATATTACGTATTTTGATAAGGAAATTAATATTTTTTATCTTATATTTAGCTAAAACTCAAGTTGTAGAATGCATGAAAAAATGATATATCTAACCACATTGTCCGTGAATACTACAAGTCCATAGCATCCATTCTATAAGAGCTCTCCACCAAATTGATTAGTTAAACAATGCAATATTTCCTCCATAGCTCAAATTAGGGGTGTATAGATCAAACTGTAAAGTCAAATCGAACCGACGAACCAAACCAAACCGAGAAAAAAAATTAACTTATGGTTTGGTTAGGTTAGTTTGGCGTTAGAAAATAAAAATCGATCATTCTTGGTTTGGTTTGGTGTTGACAAAAAAAAGTCAAACCGAACCCGAATCAAACCGACATATATATATATATATCTATGTATATATAATATTATAGTTATAATTATAATTATAACTTTTTACACATAAAATATTAATTATAATCTACTTTTTAAATACTTTTTCAACTAGTTTTAGTAATTTTCAATAATTTGAAAGTAGATGTAGACATATATTCAGATTTGGGCCTTTAAGTTGTAATATTTGTCCATTAATTGCTAGTTAAATGATCCAAAATCCAATATAAATTTAAAACCTAAAATTTTCACTCTTCATCTCACTTTTTAGTTTCAAGAGAGTTTTTCGCTCCTCATTTTTTCATAATTGTGGTTTTTCATTAGCACATGAGTGAAAACATATATTTGATCTAGTTTTCGATCACAATATAATTGTAAAAACTAAAGATTATAAAAAAAAAACCCCAAAAAATGAAAAGACTGAAAAAACCGAAAGAACCGACCAAAACCTAAACCGAAAAACTCAATTTTATGTTGGTTTGATTTGGTTTATAGTTTTAATAAACCGATATGATTGATTTATTTTATTTTTTTATAAAAACCGAACCAACCCGACCTATGTACACCCCTAGCTGAAATTATGAGAGCCAGTTACTTCAAAGTTAATATTTTTTACTTCTTTCACATGATATAAAATCAGGATAAATTTGAATGAACAAAACATGTAGACTGCAGTAGCAATAAAGTAAAGCATAAAGCAAAACTCACAAGAATCAATCACAAAAATTGAAAAACCTACCAATATCACGTACACACACAGGAAGAGGAAGATAGTAAGAGAGAAGAATTTAAAAAAAGACCAATCAACATTCACGTAGAATTCGAATTTAAGAAGGCTTATTTTAGAGTCTACATTAATTCTCCTAACGTCTTTTACCTGATATTTTTTTCTTACTATATATTCTAAGACTTATTAATTTTAAATATAATAAAATTAATTACTAATATAAGAAGTTTACATTAGTTCTTTTGATACATTCTATCATATATTTTAGAACTCAATAAGTTAAAAAAATAGAGTACCACCTAAATAAAATGGGACTTGTTCTTCCAGAAGCTCTCATATTAAATTTAGGACTCTTTATTTTATTATATAACTAGGAAAATTAGCCGCACTTCACTCAGTGATAAAAATTTGATTATTTTCTTCAATCAATTTAATATTCTGTTTAGATTTATTTATGTTGTGGTGGTCCTAACACTTCATGCTTCTATGTAGTAAGTATAATATAAGTAGTATATAGAAAAATAATAAAAATAGAAAAATATCTTTTCTGGCTTTTTAAAGAAGGACAAATATGACTCACATAACTATTGTACAAAACAACAACTTTCTCAGCTTCTTCGACAGTGCTCATCGTCACAAACCCAAATCCACGACTCCTATCAGCCTACCTATTGTAAATAGCCTACAAAAAAAATAAAATTCAATTCCACAAATAATAAAACTCTAATTTTTCAATCTTTTTGAAAGTAAGCTAAAAAATTAAGTCATTATCAACAATCTCAACAACACCAGCCAGTTGGAAAAGTTGAGCCAATCCTTGACTATCTACATGATAAGGTAAATTTCCAGCGAACAATTTCGCATCCTCAGGAAGTTGTTGATACTCCTCCACTTCCGCTATCATAACATGACTAACAATGAATCCTTATCGGGGATGTTTGTCTAATAAATGTGTGTATTATCTTAATTTTTTCACCAAAAGAATAAGTAAAAAATTTCAAGGCTGAACTCTGATGTGTTCCAAATATTTCCCTAGGTCAACTACAACTCACCATTAAGGAAGAGACTATAGTCCCTTCAACACAGTTCATGTGACACTCTTCTAGAAACAAAATATACTATATAACTCCTAAATATTTTGGAAACTGCTGATTTATTTAATAATTCAATTTTAAACCATAGCATGATGTTCTTCATCAAACCTTGATTTGATTTTGTGTCAATTTAATTGTGGCATATATTTTTACTTTTTAAATGATTATGGGGATGGAGGTGTCCATTATATTGGTCCCATTTTACCTAGCTTGAAATAATTACAACACTAAATCCGCCCAGGCATAAAAAAAGAAGTGATTGTTTTGTAACAAATAATATGGATTACCCAGATAGCTGGAAATTGTTATTCAAGGAATAAGCTACAAAAAAAATATTCCACTACCCACCACCAATGATCAGAACATGTCATAAAGGAAAAAGTTAAAAAGTAATAGAAATTTTATAAAGATTGCATCGTAAGTATGACTAACTGGCTACCAGTTCTAAAAGAAAACACTATCTGTTAATAGTGTGCTGTTAACAATGAACTGATAATTGGAATAGAATTAATCACAAAATCCTTGAAAGAAGATAACATTCAATGTCGGGTCGGTCAACCTCTAGAGAGCACAAAAAGCTTAGAACGGCCCATTGGTGAAAAAGAGGAATAGAATGACTTAAGGTTGAAATTTCCAAGACATAATTCAGAAGAAAAAGTAGCTTGACATTTGACATGACAACTCATACGAGTATTAGCTCATATTTAGTCAAGATGACGTTAGACGAAGTTTTTTTAACCCAAGCAACATCAAGTCTCACAACTTCTAACAAAAAACTGTAGGACTAAACTCAACATCTTATACAACGTGGGAGGAGATGTGATAGCTACCTGGAAAGGCAAAACTGAACATCTTCTACAGTATCATCATGTCCTTGAAAAATATCTGTAGCTTGAATAGTAGGGCCTTCTGCAGAAGGTTTTGGGTTACTTTCTCCAGATCACAGAGACTTTGCATCTCCATGGTCTGCTGCCAAAGTAGACACTTGATCATGAATGCTCCATAGAACAATCAATTTATCCTTCCCTATAAAAATAAATCCATGATTGCATTAGATTTATTATACACAAGGTTGGAAAAGTTCACATATCTGAGGTAACAACTAAAAGAGGTAATAATAACTTACTGCATGCATTAACGATAGTAAGAGGCTGAACTCTGAATCAAACACTTACAATAGTTGGCTAATTGGCAAGAAATGAGGCTTCACATGGCTAAATTTACCTCATAGAACCACGGGAACTTTATCTATGACAACCAGTTTAACGCAATATAACATAGATGTAAAAAGATTTCTAGAATTATTACCAGATGGATGGAATAATTGAAGATATGTAGACCAATCACAAAACTGAAAGACACCAATAAAAAGAACTGGAGAAATGTTTTATGACCTTATAAGCTCCTTATTCCAAGATCGACACAATTGAAAGACAAAGTTTATTTTTAGGTGTTTAAATGTGGTAGTTTCATCGGCCTGTTATGTCTGGTTCCCAAGGTTGTTACTTTAAGTATTCATTTCCTATCTCTTTGTAGTTATAAGAGCATCTTAGTAATTCTCTCACATAATAATTTTCCTAGTTGAACTTGTGTCCAGAATGTGAGTGATACAACATGTATATGAACTCTTCATTACCAAACAAGAAAACAACGAGTACCTACTTCTTCAAGAAAACAACCATCTTGCAGTGTGGTAATTTAAATATTTAAAGTTATAGATGCCTTCATAAGAAAGGGTACCTATATATTTCAAAACAACACACCTATTTTTGCAAGGGTCAAGCTTATGACTCCTAATTTCTCGTTCTCAACCTTAAACTGAAATACTCCATAAATATCTAGAACCTCGAATGATGTATAATAGACACCCTAGAGGAATTGAAATTATAAATATTAATACAAGTGAAAAATCCATTCCTACGATAATTCAATTATGGAGCACTTAAGAGTACCTTCTGGTCGGTTGACATGGTTTTTCGAACGTAAGGGCTCACCGTGTGAAACTGAACTTGAACATCATCTACAACATAAGTTTCCTAACATGTTCCAGACCATTTATAAATCTTAAGTGAATATTTTATTGATTTAAATTTAAGTTTCAATACACATCCAAAACCATCCCTATTTGGAGAAGAATATGTGCTCTTAAAGGTCTTTTACTCTTTATCATTTATGTTTTTGGCATTTGATTTTGATGATTGTGTTGGGAGCTTGGTTAGTAACATGAAAGAATGATGCAACGAATTGTTTGCTGCAATTACAAAGGTACCAAAGAAATGGTTGTTATGCATTTCTCCTTTGACCTCTCCAGCTCTAGTTAAAATCAGTGCACATGTATATACAAAGTCTATCACCAGGTAAGGAGTATAGTTTTTAAGGATGCTTCTGTTAAATAGATTCTTGTAAAGATCTTCTATGCCTTTACTATCCTCTACATCCCCACTCCCATAAGTCCTACTTAAGCTGGGAGGTGTCTCCTGGAAGTATGACACCAGATGGGAAAGTTATGGAATTCTCCAGTAGTATGTTGAGATAAGATGATTCCTTGTACTTCATGAACAATCTGAATACAGAAAGTTCTTCAGGGGAAGATAAAATAAGAGGCAAAGTATTTTACTTTTCAACTTTTAAAAGTTGGCAACACTTGATTGACTTATATATTTCTTAATGATAGGTAAGTCTGGTGCAATAATAGGTACTCCACATGACATAGATCGTATTAGAATGGGCGAAAATTCTTGTTCATACTGGTGGGAGAAGTAGAGGACAATGTCAGCCATCAGTATAATACCATTAACATCACCCTTCATATCATAGTGTGAAAGAGATCCCTCATGAATCCATAGACGAGTGGTAATATCCTATAAATTTTGAGACTGTATAGCTTTTAAAATTTTGTCACATAGATAATAGTAATTAAACCACATATTACTGCTACTGCAAAATGTTGTGAAGCATTATTCAATATCACTTGAACTTTCATCTCAACCTAACAAATTACATAGTAAAGCACTAGCAAGGAATGGAGATAACAAATATGGAAAATACACAGTAAATCTGAATACCTTTTCTGTGGATAGTTCTTTGGCAACGCGATCTTTTGGCTCACTTTCAGCCTTTACCAAATTCTTCACATGTAAAAGCAACAACGAAAAAGATGATTTACAACGTATATGAATTTGTGCATTACAAATTTCAATAAACTATATTGTAATACCTTTTTCTCTTCCTTTAGCTTGTACCCTAATTCCAAATTTTCATCTGGAATCCAAAACGTTGATATAGTGAAATTTTCAAGCCCCTTTTTTAAATTGTAACTGTTTAACTTAAGATTAAAAATAAAATCTTTTCCATAGAGACTTTGAATGTGGGCAGGAACATCGTTGTTATCTAACGATGATATTTTGTTGAACAACTTGTGAGCTGGTGTATCAAGGAATTTCTCAGCCACGTCATTGAATAAGACAAAAGTAGTTTTGTCGGTATTGTCTTTCATTTGTATGTGTATCTTGTACCTATGTTTGTAAAAATAAGTTAACATTAATTCTTAATACAAAACAAATTCATAATCCTTCTAGGATCCTTACTTCACCAAAGGAAACTTGCAATCTTTGTTGCAGTTGAGGCATGGATAAACACCATTTACAGGTGTAATCTTCTTCGAGCATACATTGCATGAAATGTAGTACCATCTAAAATAGTTTATTATGTCTGTAATTTTGGTCCTCATAGTAACAATGTATTCCGACAATCCTCAAAAGAAAATTTACAATTATCTATCATGTTGAAGTGTTGAGATGGAAAATCAAAATATAAGAAGCAAAAGATAACCTATATGTCAGCACTCCAATTAGACTCCGACAAATTCTTAATGTTCATTCGGTTCATAAACATCTCTTCCACTATTGAAATGCTATTAATATTAGAGCTTTCAATAACTTGTACTCCCGATGATATGGTGGAAAACTTTTGCTTTAAAGATCTTATGTAATCTATATCAAGGTTCACATATACTTTGTTAGCATATGTGGTAGAGAAGCTAACTTCACCTATTAACAATGGACGTAAAATAATTTGCGATAAAGATATCTTATAATGTTAGCATATAAATATATAACATTTGATAATTAAATCTGAAACAACACCACGAAATTCTTTAAGAGTTGTGGAAGTCACAATCACTATGTATGGGTCAGAATCCTTCTTGTGAAAATAAGGAGCAAACTTCTCTCCCAAATCTTCCCATAAGGTTATTTTTTGACTTTGCCGAACTATCTAGGAAAAGAAAAAAAAGAATATGATAGTTCATTTAAATCTAATCCAAAAAAAAAAGATCAATGTATGGTTTCAAAATAATACTCTTTTAGGAAGACAAAAAATAAAACTACTTAAGATGAGATGGGTGACTTACTAATCAATAATAATTTGGATGTCCCTTTTTCTTCACTTTGATCCAGCGCTCTCCATATCACCAACTCCATATAAACAACCAACCACATCTATAAATGAAGAAGAAAAAGTGTTTGTAGAAAACGTTGATAATTGAACAATTTTTTAAATTTGAAAATTAAAATTATGTTTGTGTATATATATATATATATACCTGATAAGATCATGTTGTTGTTTACCCTTGACTCAATCAATTCTGGTTTAATAAAGTGAAATCCGTTCACAGGAATATCAACAATATCTTCAGATAAACTCTTGATCGCAGTTGAGGAAAAGAAAATTATTTTCAAAGAGTTTTCAACTGGTCTATATACACCACTACTTTCAACCACTTTGAAGGTTTTGATGGTAAATAGTGAACCTTCAATTAAATTGTTCTTGAACCTGCTAACGTGGTTTTCCCTGACTATAGCATGCACCAAATTGCCCTGACATATCAAAACACGTGAATTTATAATTAAGATTTTTCAAAAAAAAAAAGTGTACAAGAAAGAATAAGAATTATGTTGATGAGGTACCTTTTCATCGACAAATATCATATCCAAACTGATCAGTTCTCTTTTTTTTTTTTTTGAATTAATGGCATCCCACATTCTACAAATCCTAACCCTTATCATCAAATCATATCTACCAGTAACCAACTCTGAAAGAAGAGAATACATCATACTAAAAAATTAAAAGCAAAAAATATTAAGCAACCTATAATATGAAAAATATTTGACTTCTTTATCTATATATAGTACATAAAAAGAACATAAAAAGCCCTAAAAATTAATTAAATGCAATTATTCAGAGATTAATATGCATTAAAATCAATTAAAGATACAAATGATTGAGAAGAGAAATGGTTCATTACAAACCTGGTAGAAGAATAGTTAAAATCCATTTATGAGCCCTTTATAGCTATATTCTGTAGAGGAGAAGAATAAGAAGAATAAACCGCAAGAAAGGCTTTTTGAGAGCAACGTGGGTTTTTAGTTTTTTACTCTTTCCTATTCATATCTTTAATTTAATTAATTTATGTACTATACATTAATTGGACATTATCCCTCTTTAACTAAAATAAGGAATTAAAGATTTTTTCTTGAATACTGAAAAATTAAATAAAGACAATGTAAAATGCTATAAGTTTCAATTCTTTTCATATTAAAATATTTTAAAATGTAAGTCAAAATTCATACAGTTTGACCCTCGAGAAGTGAAACGTGAAAGGTTAGAGGCAATTTAAACTGTTGTTTAATAGGAAGTTTTGCTCCTTTTTAATATTTATGCTAAGTTGTAAAATATTATATTTCTTTCTTCATAGGTATTTATATTTCATTCTTGTAACTCCTGTATTATAATGATAGGAGATAATGAAGGTTGTTAAGTCTAGCATGATGAATAGTATAATTTTAATTAATAAGACTAAAAATATTGTCTACAAACAATATTATTTCATCTATGTTATACTAAATGGGTATTTCACAATAAATTTTGAAAAAGTATGATTAGATGCCCTCTTTTTCTATTTTTAACACTATTAATGAATTGTAGTTCTTCCTCGGGATTTTTCAAGTTATCCAATGAGACATCAGTAGGTAAAAGTATATATTTGAATAATTTAATTTATAATGTATTGTCAACTATGCCTCAATTCCAAATATGCAGGTCGACAATTATTTATATGCTAGATAAAATGCGCCCAAAAGACACTTAATAAATTCTCTTTGAGTACTTTTTGTAAATAACCTTCAGATTGTGATTTGCAGCCTAAGAGTGATAGCTAACTAGCATCCTCATGCACTCTATTATCTGAGCCTCTGAGAAACAAGTGTACAGTTTAAGTGTCCCATTTCAAAATAGTGTCCGGTTGAGGGTGTGTCGAGTAGCATAGACAGCTGAGGCAACAATCATCGATGGACAGTAGATAATGGTTTCATAATTCATCAACCCCAGCTCAGCCAGAAAATATACCATGTTCTCCATCTATTTTTTAAATGGATTAAAGTTAGTACTGTAAACTAATTGTGACACATAAATAGGCAAGTATGTTAAAGAACTTACTTCTGAATCAGGTAAAGAAGCTATGAAACAAACGAGGAACACATAAGGTATTTGGACTGTTAGATACCATTTCAGTTGTTCGAGAATTTGTTTGTCCATAGATAACAGTTGCTCGTGACTTTAAGTTTTGTACGAGATGCTCATGAAGTCATTGACCTGAAAAATAAATTACAACATTTAGAAAGCTGTTAGCTTTAGCCATTAACAACTCATATGGTGATAGAGGCTTTCATATTTTACCTCGGGAGACTAAGTTTCTTCATATTTAGAGGCTATAAGCATGGCACTAATGCCTACCAACTGCAGTTCCCTTCTTGATACAGTCTCCACAGCAAGGTAGCGGTCAATAATGTTGATTCGGGGATATGGATCTAGGGATGGATATGGGTGTGGGAATCCGGCAAAAAATAATTTAAATATCTAAAAATAGAGTTATAAAACATAAATTATGAGGTATTATGTTGAAAACATGTTGAAAAAATTATGAGATACTTGTTGGTTGGGAAGATGATGTAAGAGTAGCAAGTCATTGCAAACAGAAAAGTTCATGTTCTATCTAGAGTTTGTCTACATTCAACTATAACAAAATAGAGATGAAACTATTTAAGAATATCATTTTTCTACTATAGAAGAGTGACAATGAAATAGCTTATGTGTGAATTTATGCTTCAACTGTATTCAACAGCTTGATAGGAGATGAAATAACAAAGATTCAACTAATTACCACTCATCTCTCGATTACGAAACCTTTTCTTCTCCACTTTGTTCATTCAGCAAACGCAAAACCTGAAAGTCATCGTCAGGTGTCCACACATCACTTGTTTTATTGATAACTCAAAAAGGTTTTAGCAAGGCGCTTGGCACAAACCTTGAAGGAGCACTGCGGTCCAAATGTTTCAACTTGTCCATGCTTCTTGGAAGCCTGTAGTTACATATGGCTAAAAGTAAATTGATCCATAATTCACATACAGGATCTATTTACATAAGAGAAGAGCTGACATACCTAAAATACAAGAAAATAGATAATTGACTCTTTTCTTTGCTCATTTGTACAAATGTTTTCTGCCAATTTCTGCAAAATGGCAGTTGGCTTAGCTGACCCATCATGACCATGGGATACAATTTTCTCTTCACATTGTGGTTCAACAGAAATTACATCTTCTACTTGGTCTAAAAGCTCAACCAATGCCTGAAATAGGATATATAAGCCTACAAAACACAGAGATTGTCGAAATATGATTGCACACCTTCTGCATAACATGGGGTTAGAAATGACTAACAAATGTTAATGATTACATTAGCTGAAAATACCAGAGCAGTCAAAGACCATTTTGTGTAGCCTGGAACCAAGCTAATCAGTGGCTTCATTAGGATCGACTGCGTTGGCAGGCTTCATTAATTGCCAGAAATCATCAGAAACATATCTTCTACAAGAAACCAGATAGATTTTAACAAAAATAAAGCTCAAGTTCAAGACAATGAATACCTCAACTAGTTTGTAGAAGCTGTAAATGTCTTCAACATATTCCAAAACTGCCAATTCATTGTTCACATCTGCAGCATCAATGTCCACAATCTGCTTCTTTGGCTTCTTACTCAGACCACATTATTTTGTTATATTTGGATTTAATAAATCACCCCAAAATTGAGGAAAGGGAAAAATAAGAAAGAATTTATATTTTAAGTTTCATGCACTTTAAATACATAAGTTGCATTGAAATAACACCAAAGTTAAAAAATTATAAGGTTTTTTTTATTAAAAAGAAAGGATAAATAGAATGAGTAATTATATACATATGAAATTTGGATGTCATAACATCAATGAATGACTATAATAAAGATATTAAGCGGTTATATATAGATGAGTGACTTACTAATCAGTAATAATTTTAATCTCTCATTTTTTGCCCTTGGATCCACAATCCACTATATCACCAATTTCATATAAACAACCAACCGCATCTGCAAATAAAGTGGGTAAAGTATGATATTTAAGAATAATGTAGACCTGATAACACAGTGTGGTTGTTCACCCTTGAATCAATCATAGTTGGTTTAATAAACTGAAATCCATTTATAGAAATGTCGACAATATCTTCAGATAAATTATTGATGACAGTTGAGGAAGACAAGATAATTGTCAATGGACTTTCAATAGGTCTGTATGCAAAAGTACTTTCAACAACTTTGAAGTTTTTGATGGTAAATAAAGAACCTTCTTTCAACATGGCTTTTAGCCTGTTTACTTGATTTGTACCCATTTTACCATAGATCAAATTTTCCTGACGGAAGAAAGTCATAAATGTTATGTAAACTAAAAGTTTAAATAAGAAATAGTGTTTTAAAATAAAAATCAATGTAAGAAAGTTCCTTTTCATCAATAAATATCATTTCCATACTGATCAACTTACCATTTATCTTATGATTAATAGCATCCCATATTCTACAAAGTCTAACCCTTATCATGAAATCATTTCTATTAGAAACCAACGGTGAAAGAAAAGAATATGTCATTGTAAAATCTCGACTAAATGGTATACAATCAAAGGATATTACAGTATGCAAACAGTTTACTTTCAATCTGTATATAGTGATATAATTAGAGTTTGAAAGGACACAAAAATAAAGGTATGAAGGACACAAAAATAAATTAGCAATATAATTATTCATAAATTAATAGACATTAAAGGATTCTGTAGTTACAAATGAGGAATATGAAAGAAAGGATTAATGAGGGACAACAATAAATTAGTAATACAATAATTCAATGAGTAATATACAATTGAAGACACTGAGAGTTATAAATGTGGAAGATGATTCACCTTAAAAATTTCTATGGAACTAAATACCGATATATGTGCTCAAATAAGAGATGAATAAAGCAAATGGAGCTTTGATTTTTCCCTTTTTTTTTTCAGAAGAACTGTTAACATACTTGGCGAAGGGAATACTTGGTGAAGGGAATAGGAGAAGATAGAGCATTCATTTTTTTTTGCTACCTGTAAAGTGTGAAATTTAATGATATTTAACAAATTTATTAAGAAATAATGGGCAAAGTTTGAAAAAAGAGTTGATTTGAAAAAAAAAAACAGAAATTAGAGAAATAGGAATGGTGGATTTTCCATCTTCACGTTATACCAATTCTAAATGACTATTTATGTTATTCACATATTCAAAGGGGATTAAAGTTAGTACCATAAACTATTTGTGTTATTCACACATTTAAAGGGATTAAAGTTAGTACCGTAAACTAATTGTGACACACAAATAGGCAAGTATGTTAAAGAACTTACTTCTGAATCAGGTAAAGAAGCTTTGATGAAATGGACGAGGAACACATAAGGTCTTGGATTGTTAGATACCATTCCAGTTGCCCGAGAATTTGTTTCTCTATAGTTAACACTTGCCCGTGACTATAAGTTTTGTCCGAGATGCACACGAAGTCATTGACTTGAAAAAACAAATTACAATATTTAGAAAGTTGTTAGGTTTAGCCATTAACAACTCATATAGTGAAAGAGGCTTTCATATTTTACCTCGGGAGCCCAAATTAAAGAACTTACTTCTGAATCAGGTAAAGAAGCTTTGATGAAACAAACGAGGAACACATAAGGTATTGGGACTGTTAGATACCATTCCAGTTGCCCAAGAATTTGTTTCTCCATAGTTAACACTTTCTCGTGAATGTAAGTTTTTTTTGAGATTCACACGAAGTCATTGACCTGAAAAATAAGTTACAACATTTAGAAAACTGTTAGCTTTAGCCATTAACAACTCATATGGTGACAGAGGCTTTCATATTTTACCTCGAGAATTTTTCATATTTAGAGGCTATAAGCATGGCACTTATGCCCACCAACTACAGTTCCCTTCTTGATGCAGTCTCCAATGTAAGGTAGCGATCAACAATGTTGATTCGGGGATATGAATCTAGGGATGGATACGGGTGTGGGGATCCGGTAAAAAATAATTTAAATATCTAAAAATAGAGTTTATAAAACATAAATTATGAGATATTATGTTGAAAATATGTTGATAAATTATGAGATACTTGTTGGTTGGGAAGATGATGTAAGAGTAGCAAGTCATTGCAAACAGGAAAGTTCATTTTCCATCTAGAGTTTGTCTACATTCTACTATAACAGAGATAGAGAGGAACCTATTTAAGAATATCATTTATCTACTATAGAAGAGTGACAACGAAATAGCTTGTGTATGAATTTATGCTTTAAGTGTATTCAACAGCTTGATAGGAGATGAAATTACAAGGATTCAACTAATTACCACTTATCTCTCAATTGCAAAACCTTTTCTTCTCCACTTTGTTCATTCAGCAAATGAAAAACTTGAAAGTCATCATCAGGTGTCCACACATAACTTGTTTTATTGACAACTTAGAAAGATCTTAGTAAGGCGCTTGACACAAACCTTAAAGGAGCACTACGGTCCAGATGTTTTAACTTGTCCATGCTTCTTGAAAACCTATAGTTACATATGGCTAAACGTAAATTGATCCATAATTCACATACATGATCTATTTACATAAGAGAAGAGTTGATATACCTAAAATACAAGAAAATAGATAGTTGGCTCTTTCCTTTGGTCACTTACACAAACATTTTCTGTCAATTTCTGCAAAACGGCAGCTGGCCCATCATGACCAAGGGATACAATTTTCTCTTCACATAGTGGTTCAATATAAATTACATCTTATACTTGGTCTAAAAGTTCAATCAATGCCTGAAATATGATATATAAGCCTATAAAACACAGAGATTGTCGAAATATGATTGTACACCTTCTGCACAACATGGGGTTAGAAATGACTAACAAATGTTAATGATTATATTAGCTGAAAATACCAGAGCAATCAAAGACCTTATTGTGTTGCCTGGAACCAAGCTGATCAGTGGCTTCATTAGGATAGGCTGCTTTGGCAGGCTACATTAATTGCCAGAAATCATTAGAAACATATATTCTACAAGAAACCAGACAGATTTTAATTAAAATAAAGATCAAGTTCAAGACAATGGATACCTCAGATAGTTTGTAGAAACCGTAAATGTCTTCAACATATTCCAAAATTGCCAATTCATTGTTCATATATGCAGCATCAATGTCCACAATCTGCTTCTTTGGCTTCTTACTCAGACCACATGCAACCTTTATAAAGTTGACAAAAACATCACACATTCCTCTAGTTGTATAACTGACAATTAGGTAAAACAGAAAACAAAAGGAACGATCCTCTATAAAGGCTATAATATTAACAAAAGGGACATCATATCGAATGGCTTAACGGTGAAATTTCCAATACATGATTCAAAAGAAAAAGAAGCTTGATATGTGACATGACATCTCATACGAGTATTAGTTCATCTTCAGTCAAGCGCATGTTACACGAAGGTTTTTTAACCCAAGCAACATCAAGTATCACAACTCCTAACAAAAAAACTGGATAACTAAACTCAACATCTTCTATAGTGTGGGAGGAGATGTGATAGCTACCTGGAAGGGCAGAACTGAACATCTTCTACAGTATCATCATGTCCTTGGAAAATACCTTGAGCTTAAATAGTAGGGCCTTCTGCAGAAGGTTTCGGGTTACTTGCTCTAGATCCAGGAGACTTTGCATCTCCCTAGTCTGCTGCCAACGTGGACACATGATCATGAATACTCCACAAAACAACCAATTTATCCTTCCCTGCAAAAATGATTCCATGATTGCATTAGCTTTATTGTACACAATCTTGGAAAAGTTCACCTATCTGAGGTAACAACTAAAAGAGGTAATAATAACTGACTGCAGGCAGTAATGATAGTAAGAGGATGAACTCTGATGTGTTTTAAAAGTTTCCCTACGTCAAATACAAATCACCATTAAGAAAGAGACTATAGTCCCTTCAACACAGTTCATGTGACACTCTTCTAGAAATAAAATATACCATATAAATCCTATATAGGAATAAAATTAATCACAAAATACTTGAAAGAAGATAGCATTCAATGACGGGTCGGTCAACCACCAGAGAGCACAAAAGGCTCAAAATCGCCCATTGCAAGCGTAAATTCAACATTGTCTTGATGTCCAGTCAATACCTGCAAGTGAATATGGACTATCAGTTACTACTTATAAGAATACAAAGTTGACAAACTAAACCTATGAATATGGACTATCAGTTACTACTTATAAGAATACAAAGTTGACAAACTAAACCTATTATTTAGAAAACCCACCACGTCTGGTCGACTATAATTATTTACTCCCAAGTTAGCATTACGATTAGGTTGAGACTAAACATTCCAAATAAGGACTTGATTTCAAAATGAACACTTATAAGAATACAAAGTTGACAAACTGAACCTGTTGTACAATAGGGCTACAAAATGAAATTGACACTTACAGGGTTCGTTAATGGGGAGAACCATCTTCTTCTCAGACTCAAATAAGAGATGAAGAAAGCAAATGGAGCTTTGATTTTATTTTTTTTCAGAAGAACTATTAGCATACTTGTGAAGGGAATAGGAGAAGACGGAACAATCGTTTTTTTCTTTGCTACCTGTAAAGTATGAAATTTAATGATATTTAACAAATCTATATATTTATTGAGAAATAAATGGGCAGAGTTTGAAAAAGGAATTAATTTAGAAAAAAATTCAAAAAACTAGAAATTAAATAAATAGAAATTGTGGATTTCTCTAATCCTCTTTTATATATATGTATAAATTATGACCATTTAATATTTCATAGTTTAATTAATTTAGTTAAAAAAAAAAAATAATAATTCATGTATTTCAATTTTAAATTTAACAAAATTTGTGACTCTCCTAATACCAATAAGACTTATGATTCTCCTAATATTTTCATATATTGAGCCTGTTTGGATATGATTAACTTTTTTAGCTTTTTAAGGTGTTTGATAAATTAAAAAATGCTTAAAAAAGCTAAAAGCTGATTAAAAATTTAAAAAGTGAGAAGCCGGGTACCCCATCTCTTTTCTTTTTAGATTAAAATTCTTTTAGATTTGATCATTTTCTTTTTCTCTTTGTCGTTTCGCTTCATCTCTTCCCTCCAATTTTCTCTTCATCTTTCTTCTTTGTTTTCATTGAATCCATCATTACATCAGAGGTTTATTCAATAATTTTATTTTAGAATTAAGAATTATAAATAATTCACCTTATTTATGGTGTTAACAACTTTAAGAACATTTAAGTCATTTTAACAACAAAAAGTGTTTAACATCACTTGTTTACCAAACACATCAGCAACTTTTTTTCAATTTCAGCACTTCTATCCAAACGCTTTTCTGCTTAATTTATAAGCACTTATTTTAAGCTTTTAATCATTCAACTAAAAAACTATTTTTTTAATCCTATCCAAACGGGCTCATTGTAATTCTATACTTGAAAAAAATTCTTCACGTAAAAGAAGAATTAATTATTCTCCTACTCCTAAAAATAGACAATTAGTTTTTATAATTAAGACTTCTTTCTATATATTTTAGGTTTAAATTTCATATTTTTTATTTTAAAAAATACTATTATATTCTGTCGATGGTCTTAGACACAACATTATAAATGAAAAATTCTTGACGAGTAGGAATACTCTGCAAAATTGATTTTTTAAGTAAGTCCCATAACTGCTAGATCTTGACATAAAAATCAGCCAATTTTTACTTTTGTTCTTGTTACTTTTTGTGACATGCCTTTCTTCATTTTAATTTTTTTTCAACTTCATCTTTTTTATCATAATACCATGTTCAATTCTTCCAAAAATATTATGAGAGATAATGTGGATCAGTTACTTCTTTTTATAGGAGTTTATGACTTATATATATTCTCTTACATGAAGCCATCTGCATGTATATTGACCATGAATCATAGTCTAATTTTCTTTCCTCATAATTCTGTTTTTCTTTTTTGTTAATTTCTAAATCTGATACGATAAAATTTTTCGACAAATTTAGATGATTTATATTTTTTATAAAATATTGACAATTTTAAAAAGATTGTAAAACAAGAAAATTACTATGAAGCTCAAACGATGTTCAACTCCATTAGGCCAACTATAATTCTTCCTAGTTTTCACATATTGCAATTTACGTCTCTTCAAATTTAAATCGAATTTATATGAGATTACGATAAATCGCATTGGGAGTAATATTACGTATTTTGATAAGGAGATTAATTTTTTTTTAATCTTATATTTAGCTAAAACTCAAGCTGTAGAATGCATGAAAAAAATTGATGTATCTTACCACATTGTCCGTGGATACTACAAGTCCATAATATCCATTCTATAAGAGCTCTCCACCAAATTGATTAGTTGAACAATGCAATATTTCCTCCATATCTGAAATTATGGGAGCCAGTGACTTCAAATTTAATATTTTTTACTTTTTTCACATGATAAAAAATCAGGATAAATTTGAATGAACAAAACATGTAGACTGCAGTAGCAATAAGGTAAAGCACAAAGCAAAACTCACAAGAATCAATCACAAAAACAGAAAAGCCTACCAATATCATGTACACATACAAGAAGAGGAAGATAGTAAAAGAAAGAAGAATTTGAAAGAGGACCAATCGGCATTCACGTAGTATTCAAATTTAAGAAGGCTTATTTTAGAGTCTACATTAATTATCCTAATGTCTTTTACCTGATATTTTTTCTTACTATATATTCTAAGACTTATTAATTTTAAATATAATAAAAGTAATTGCTAATTTAAGGAGCTTACATTAGTTCTTTTAATACATTCTATCATATATTTTAGAACTCAATAAGTAAAAAAAATAAGTATCATCCAAATAAAATGGGACTTCCATATTAAATTTAGGATTCTTTATTTTATTATATAATTATGACCGTTTAATGTTTCATAGTTTAATTAATTAAGTATAAAAAAAAGAACACTAATAATTCATATATTTCAATTTTAAACTTAACAAAATTCCTGACTCTCCTAATACCAATAAGACTTATGATTCTCATAATATTTTCATATATTGTAATTGTATGCTTGGCAAAAAAATCACTCAAAAAAAGAATTAATTATTCTCCTACTCCTAAAAATAGACAATTAATTCTTATAATTAAGACTTCTTTCTATATATATTTTAGTTTTAAATTTCTTATTTATTTATTTTAAAAAAATAGTATTATATTCTTTCGATGGTCTTAGACACAACATTATAAATGCAAAATTCTTGATAAATAAGCGATGTAGTATGATAGTACCAGTGAAACTACACTAATTCTCTCCCTAGTAAATTAAACAATGTTATAATATTTATATCTCTTTAGTTCTTGTTTAGATTAATACAAACACTCCTGTAATATTTTATCCATTTTTTTAAATTGTTATGTTTCACCTTTTGAGTGTCAATTTAACTAATTTTTAAAATTAAATTAGATTAAATTAATTTAATTTTTAAATATTTATAAGCTACAGAAAAAGTACTTTGATTTACAGTTCATCTCATATCAATATGATTAGAAAATATATCTTAAAATATTAATCAAAGTTCCTGTAATTTGACTCTTAAAGAGTGAAACATGACAACTATCTATTATTTTATATAAAATAAATCACTTCTACCCCTACATATTAAGAAAATTTTATGCTTACACTTTCAATGAGATAATATCTATAACTAAGTATTTCAAATTTAGACAAAATTAAAATTGTAAACATAAAAATACAAAAATTTTAGATGAAATCTTTATCCATGTTGTTTCCAAAAAGAGTTTTATTTTCTTTGTTTAAGAATATGTAGCTTTTAGAACTCATAAATAAAAATCAAATTACTTAATAAGATGACTAAAACTTATGCACTTGAAAAATATTTTTATTTTTTGAAACTCTAAAAATATCATGATGTTATTTTTATTTTTCAAAATATTTAAACCTCATATATAATAAAAATCTCAAACAAATAAATCACATAAAAAAATAGTTGAAAAAAATGGGTTAGAGAGAGAAAGTCCCGTCCCTCTCTACATACAATTTCCAAATCTTCTTCTTTCCTAAGGATTGAAAAATCCCTATTCCAAGAGATACCAAACTCTCCTACCCCACCCATAACTAATCTCCCAAATGATATCCAAATGATGGATAGCAAACTCTCATATAGAGATGTAACCTCAAATAAGATTCTGACCTCAGACCTGCCTATGGATTATTTATCCCTTGAGAAAGATTTGGGGACTTAGATGATGACCTTATTAATTTATTGGTTGAAGACATGAATGCCTCTACGCACCTTGGCAATTCTCTATCATTATCAAGCCTCCGAGAGTAAATTTACCCAATAATATTTCAAAATAAAATTGAAAGCCTTGTGGAAGCAAGCTGAGCCTCTTTGCTATTAATCTTGGATTCGACTTCTTCATAGTCAAATTCGAGAACCCAGAAAGCCAGGTTAGAGCTCTTTACGGGGGACCATGATTTATTATGGGGAGTTTCCTATCGGTTAGGAGATGGAAACCAAATTTTATCCCCAGTAAAACTCAGATCGACTCCACATGATTTGTTGTTACCCTAGTTACTTATAGAGTTCTACGACTTATATATTCTAGAAAGGGTGGGAAGGAAGATAGGGAAATTTCTAAAGATCTATGCTTGCACCTTCTCTACCATGAGTGGTAGGTATGCTAGGATATGTGTCTAGATCAATTTAGGGTGCGGGTCAAAACTTCAGTCACCATCGACTGCCATAAGCAGAGTACAATATACGAAGGTGAGAAAATTCTTTGCAAATCATGCGGTCACTTGGGTCACATAGTCCAAAATTTCAATGGAAAGGAAGTCATTCAACCTACGAACCCAAACTCTATTTGATCTCCCTCTATTCATTCGGAGCAAGCAAATGATAAATGAAAAATAGTCATCTTCGCAAGAAAGAAAAAACCTCAGTGGATATCCGGATCACCCCCGATGGTAACACCAGATCCCAAAAGGTAAACAACCGGTGGAGGCGCCAGGTAAGTACCCTAAATCCCATTATCCTAAGTCCAGTCTATCTAGCAATTCCAACAATGGCAGTAGGGTTGAGTCGTTAGGAAAACAATCTCATATTGGGCCACATCGGGGCAGAGGAAATATTGGGCTCTCATCGGCCCAAGAGGAGAAATATTCCACCCCTCCCCCCAATTTCCAAAAGTGGGTCGAGTCCAACTTCCTTTAATCTCCAGGTTAAGTTATCTCTACGTTTTTGGTGTTATTACGCCATTATGCCTTGTTTTCTTCTTGTTGGTAGCGAATCCAAGAGGGATCACCAAAAGAGGTCCTCGGTTTCTTGGCTAGTGGACTGATTTTGGTGTTTGTTTCGTATCTCTCTTGTCTTTATTGCATCATTTGGCATCAGATAATGGCTAGATATTGTTCCTACAAGATCAATCTTGGGTTTTCTTGTTAGAAAATTAAAAAAAAAAGAAGTTGAAATCTGAAAAATTCAAAAAGAAGCAAATCTGTCCATTTTTATGTCTTGACCGAAATTGTGTTCTTGATGTGTCTTGGCTGAGATTTTTCTTGTTTTGAGTCTAGATGTAGGAGTCATTTTATTTGTTTTGTTGTTTCTAGTGTTAGGTTCTTCACCTCTAACACCAAAGAAGTCTAGATCTAGATTTAAGCTTTAATTGTTGATATTGTTGTTGTGAACCTAAACCTTGGCCGTGTGATTGTTGTTGGTATTATTGTTGCGTATTCAAAGCTTGGACGTGCGGTGTGTTGTTGGTTCAAGGTTTGAATATGTATGGTGGTTATAGTGTTGTATTTTTAAGCTTGGAAAGGTGTTGTTGATGTTTGGGCTCCAACTTGAACCTTAGAACTTCAAGATTCAAAAAAATGTGTTCTTGGTGTTCACATCTTCATCTATTGTTGAAGAAAAAGTGGTTGTTTGATCATGGAAGTTGAAGAAAGCGAGTGTGTATTTTGTTAGTCTTGAAAGACATATTTCTAAAATTTAAGACCTCTCAAGACTTTAACAACCACTTTTCCAACAACCTTCCATGATTTAAGGACCATGTCTTGAGGAGAAAAGTCAAGTCTTGCTTTTTGAATTTGAAAGAGGATTTCAAGACTTGTTTTATTTCTCTTAACCAATTCCCTCCAATTCCAAATTACAATTGAACCAAGACTTGAATTAGAAAATAAAATTTGATAACAACCGCAACCAATAAGTGGCTGCCACATCACGTTTTTACCATTCACCGACAATTTTTAAGCTCAAATTTTATATTTCTTAGTTTCATTTTATTGTTTCCTATTTCCATTTTTTGGTTTGAACACTAATTAACAAACTAGTAATCTCCTACTAGATTGTAAGTTAGTTTAAGAGTCCATTTGTTCGTGTCTACATTTGTTGTGTACTTTTATCTTTTGTGAATTCGTTGCATCTTGTTGGTTCAAGTCCGCAAACAAATTTTCTTTAAGTCAACTCAAATGAAAATCTATTCCGAGCAAGAGTAGACTCGACCCTCAATCACTCACGAAGTACAAGCCGACTTTCAACACTTGTGAAACCAAGTGTGAGGTAAAAATCAAGAGTGAGAGTGTGGTGAGGCATTTTTGAGCTGAGTGTGGTAAGACATTTTTGAGCTAACAAGTTTGTTGTTTTGTTGTTCATTGTTGTCTTTTATTTTAGGTACCATGGCTTCCACCAATTTCGATGCCACATTTGACCACATCACTGACAATATTGAAGACATGAAAGGGCACGTTGAAAGGCTACGCCAATTGGTATCCACACTTATCCCAACAAATCCGAAACCTAAGGTCCAAACAACTTGCGGTGAGAGCTTACCAAAGGAAGTTGCTGCCCAAACTTGTGAAGGACTTTTACACCGAGGTAAAGATGAACATACTCATGAACGTCAAGGAAAAATAGCTAACTCTTGTACTTTAGTACATGTGAATGATGAACATGTGACTAATAAGCCGTTGAGTGTGAGTAGTAGCTTACCTACATATGAGTATATTGATTCCTTACCACTTGTGGATGATGTACATGTTGTGCGAGTGGATACACTAGTTGATCCTATAGATAACCAAATCGACTCTTCTAGTAAGATCTATTTATGTCCACCTAGTGTTGAAGCTATTGTGTTGAATGAAAGTACATCGTTATGTGAAAATTATGTTGATCAACTTATGTGTAACACATTCCCACCACTTGAGAATATGTGTGATGTGATTAATGATTCTCAAGTGAGTGAAGAATTTGAAGATGTTGGTCAAGGACAAAGGAGTGAACCCGTGAGCCTATGTTGTTATAAAGAATCTAATGTTTGCTTGGCTTATAGGGTTAACAATGTGCTTGAATATCTTTGAAAAATGATTTTACTTGTACTCCTTTGCATGACACCCCACCCTGTTTGACAAATATGGTGACTTGAATTATGATCCCTTTGATGTTAATGGTGGTTTTTGTCTACTCGAGGGCCGTAGGGAAAATGTGTCATTGTCTCTTTGGGGTGTTGCTCATATCTGTGCATCCATGTTTGACACACTTGTATTTAAGTTATGTGAACCACAACTTGAGGATGTCAAGTTGTATTCTTATTTGTAGAAGGGTCCAAGGATCTTAAAGACTTCTTATCACATTCATGGGGTTGGACAAGTTGAAGTATCTTGTGAGACTCTTGGGAGCGTGCTTCACATCATTTGTAGAGGGAAGCTGAGTTCTTGGGAAAATTACTTGCCTTGGATTGGATTGTTGCGTGGTAGTTTCCCTATTCTCCCTATTGGTATGACTCTCTTGATGGAATGTCTTCCCTCGGTAAGTGGTTAGAAAGAGAGAGGTCCTATGTGCTTGCAATGTCCCTTTCTCTCATTGTGTGTTCCTACTTGTAAATACATCTTAGATGAGAATTGTGTCTTTGGTGCCTTTCTTCACTACCTATATGCATATGATGATATTCATGGTGTTGTTGGATATACATCGTATGAGAGGCATAGTATCAGTTTTTGTCCCTTAATTCTTGATGTTCATCCGAGCCCTTTCGTTTGTGATGTTGTACAAAAGCTTTTCATAATAAACACAAAGGATCCTTGGTTGTACTTCAAGTGTGTACCACCGTGGCATGATAGTGCTAATTTTTTATTTTGCTAACCCTAACCCTCATGCCATGAGGATGTGTACTTGTTTGTTTCCTCTTTAATTTTGCAAGGTACGGATTCAAGGTCGAATCCTTTTCAAGAAGGGGAGGATGATATGAGTACAATCACGTAGATGGACTTATGAGGGAGTACGTTAGAACCGAGGATTGGTGTGTGCAATAAAGTGCAAAGTAGCACCTAAATGGACACCAAAATAGTCCACTACATACACTAAATGGGACAAATCAGTCCACTACATATACTAGACGGGTTCCCCTTCACTAAGGGGCCTTTTGGCCATTTTACCTATTATTTGTAATACACTATAAATAGAATAATGTAGGGTTTCATTAGGGAGATTTTTGATGAATATTATGAGTTTATAACACTTGAAACATTTACTCTCTAAGGAGAGAAGACCACCAACCCGAAATTGTAACTAGGGAAATCAACTTGAGTATGGAATCGCTCGTGTTGGATTCAAGCTTGGAAACATTGGATGCTTGGGAGATCAGGGTCACTCTTGTGCCAATGTAAGAGTTAGGTATTTGATGTGTGTGATGTTAAAGGTCCAAGAGTGGAATAGGCTTTTGGGTTGTTAATATTATAGCTTTAATTTGTCTAACTATCTATCCTTTTGTTTTTTTTGTAATCGTGTAGTAGTATTGATGTTGTAACCGTGTGTTTGTGTTGTTAATGTGGAATCCGAAATTAGTCTATTTTTCATCTTGTTCTTGTTGTGTGCCTTGTTTTCTTCTTTTTGGTAGCAAATTTGAGAGGGGTCACCAAAAGAGGTCCTCGATTTCTTAGCTAGTGGATTGATTTTGGTATTTGTTTCGTGTTTCTCTTGTCTTTCTTGTATCACTTAGCCTAATATCCAAAACACAATTAAAAAATACAGTAGAAGACAATCAAACATGATGGTAAGAATAATATATAATTCTAATCAAGTTCTAAGAGTAAAAACACAATGACTAAAACATCCTAACACTATCCACAAAAGCCTCTAAAATCAAAATAGCATCTAAGTCGGTACATGCCTCAGACTATGACTAAAAAAATCCAAAAGTACTATGACAATAAAGAAGGAATAGTAAAATGATAAGGCCTTTCAAATGTTGAAGGCTCACCACTTTACAGCAACTCAATAGGCGTGCTCAACCACCTAATGTTGCACAGGAGCAACAAAAAATCCTTCAGACCCTGCATCATGGAATGACGTAGCATACTGGAACGGTTAGTGGGATAAGCACTGACATGTAACTCAGGAAATAAGTATAAAATAATGTAATTATCAAAATACAGTCATAAACTTTATGCGCCACATTCATATACATATATATAGGATGTCAGGATAAGGACAAGGGTCATGAACATGAGAGTTTAAAGATTTAACTTGAACTGTGTAGCTTGCTCCATCCTAAAGGCACCTATGGGATATATGGGTCCAGCTCCCTACGGAAAGGGCCCCAATGCGTCGAAGTCACATAAATCAGGGGAAAATCAAGGAAAAATTAAATCCGCCAAGGTAATAGCCATTCCAATATATATATATATATATATATATATATATATAT
>NC_061121.1:46616538-46648570 GCF_002878395.1 Capsicum annuum
TATATATATATATATATATATATATCAAGTGTGCACCAAGCACACATTCATATAGACCTCCAACCACGGCAAACTTGATTTTCAGTGTTCGTCCTCCTGGGACTTACACCTTCATGGTGAGCTATACAATTTCCTTTAAGTTCAAATTAAAATAATTTACACATAAACCAATCCATTAACTTTGGAGACATTCATTAAGGCATTTACCACTTAGTATCGTCATACCAATATGATTGCAAGCTAAATTAATTATGTCAAACCAAATCCACATAACTAAATTGGATTCCCAAGTTCTATTTGAAATCCACAACCAAGGTGACCAAGGCCATCCAAAATCATTTTTATTCGTTTATCCTTGGATGCAATACATTGGACTTAACAACAAGTCAAACCATGCAATTTTCCATATTCAAAATCAAATTTATGAGGTGGGTTGAGGTTAATACAATTATCAAGCCAAAATTTCATCAACTTAGGGAAACTCATGTCCCTCATTCCAACCATTTATACCATGCACCAATTCAGTCCTAAAAATGCCCATTTAGACCATGAATAATCAATTTAGAACATAGGAAAAATAATTAAATTAGTAACAATCAAAACTACTCAAACCAATTTCAAAACCCACAATTAAATACATGAAAATCCATTCAATTAATGTCACAATGTAAAATTGAAGTTAGAAAAATATGCCTTGAAAATAATTCAGAGTTCTAAGCTTGAATAATGAGTCCTTTGTGAAACCTTTGAATGTTCTTGGGTTTTGAGTTTGAGAAAGGAAGAGAATGATTTGATCTTTGAAAGTTGAAGTAAATGGGGTTATTTTATGTTATAAGATTGTACAAGGGGTAAAAAGATAAAAAGTCCCTCACCACAAGTGAGAAAAATAAAAATTGGATGAATTTAAAACAACGATGTGACACGCCAATATCACAGAGGTTAGCCTCCGTGCCACATCAATATCGCAGAGGTTACCTCTGTGACACGGCCTTATCACGGAGGCTTACTGCCTTAGGGTCTCAAAATGACCCCAAACTCTTTTCAAAAAATCCAAAACACCCTTTTAACATCTCTAAACATAATTCAAGTAAAAAATTAATATTACGCACGTGGAAGTGTCAAAAATGAAATAATCAAAATTTTACAGGATCTTATAGATATACATTCAGGACCTAGGTTACTTAGCACAACTAGCCATGGAGTGCCTCGACCAGGGTCTCCAAATCTTGAAGTTGGGTGGTGAGTGTAGAAGATCTACTAACACTTATGGAGAATCCTGATTTCATGCCTAGAGTTAATGAGGCATGGAAAGTTGATCATAGAAATAACTTGAAATAGGTATGGCAGAACTTGAGTAGAGTTAAAACTAGACTCAAGCAACTCAATAACTGTGAATTTAAAAATGTAAGGGTAAAGGTGGAGGACTTGAGAAACCAACTCAATAAAATTCTAGAGAAAATACATGATCACACAATATTAGAGTTTCATAGACAACAGGAACAAGATCTGAGAAAACAACTGGAAAAGTGGAGTTTGATTGAAGAAAGTGCAATGCAACAAAAATCTAGGGCCCAATGGTTGAAGTTGGGGGATGTTAATACCTCTTACTTTTTTGCTCATATGAAGAATAGAATTTCTCAGAATTCAATTACTAGTCTAGTGAATGTTGAGGGGGTTAGAGCGCACACAAAAGAGGATATTGAATAAAAGGTCACTGGATTCTACAAAGGACTATTGGGTAAGTCAGATTCTTATCTAGCAAGTGTTAATGTGAACATCATGAAAATTGGTAATATTTTGAATAGGGAGCAGCAATTTCTCCTTGCATAACCAGTCAGTGAAATGGAGGTGGAGGAAGCACTATAGGCTATAAATGATCTAAAAGCTCTAGAACATGATGGTTATAATGCAGGTTTTTTTTTACAAAAAGCTTGGTTAGTGGTTGGTACAGATGTTACTAATGCAATCCTGCAATTCTTTAGTACTGTAAAATGTATAAGCCTATCAACTGCACTTCAGTCACTCTAATACCTAAGGTGGATAATCCTACAACATTGGGTGAATATAGACCAATATCCTGTTGCTCCATTATATATAAGATTATTTCCAAGGTGATTACATCCAGACTACAACAGATAATGAGCTAATTGGTGGATACTAATCAGGCATTTTTTGTACCTGGTCAAGCATTGAATGATAATATCATACTTAACCATAAATTGGTAAGAGGGTATGGAAGAAAGGGTATCTCTAAGAGATGTATGAGTAAGATTGATATGAAGAAAGCATATGACTCCTTGGAGTGGACATTCTTAGATCAAATTCTAGTAGAATTGAAGTTTCCTGAGCTGTTCATTAAATGAATTATGCATTGTGTTACAACTGTGAATTACTCAGTGATGGTTAAGGTCAAGGACACTAGACCACTCCATGCTAAGAGGGTAATTAGGTAAGGAGATCCTCTGTCTCCTTACCTCTTTGTCTTACCTATGGACTACCTCATAAGGATAATTAAGACACTGTATAACAACACAGAGCTCCACTATCATCCTAGATACAAACTATAAAGAACTGTGCAACTTAGCTTTGCTGATGATTTATTATTGTTTTTTGGGGGTGATTTGAAGTCTGTCAAATGCTTGCACTCATGCTTTGAAATGCTTTCACAAGTATCAAGCTTGGTAGAAAATGCTGGAAAGAGTAATTTCTAGTTTGGGGGAGTGAAAGAAGTTCTTTAGGACCAAATCTTGCAGGAGCTTCACTTTACAAAAGGTGAACTATCATTTATATACCTTGGGGTTCCATTGATCATTAAGGATCGTCCGTGGTTCAATGCAAACCTCTTGTTAATAAGATTATAGGTAGATTAACAAGCTAGACATCTTGGTTCTTATCTTATACTGGGAGGGCCCAGCTGATCAAAAGTTCCTTAATTACAATTCATATCTTTCGGTCACAAATTTTCTATCTGCCTAAGAAGCTTATATAGGTTATAGAGGGTATATGCTAGAGATTCATGTGGAAAGAGACTGTTGAAACTTGCAAAAAACCTTGATTGCTCCAAGTCTAGTAGGGGATTAAATTTCTTGGATGTGCATACCTGGAATAAAGCAGTTATTGGAAAGTGTTTGTGGAACTTATGTCAAAAGAAAGATAAGCTTTGGGTGGAACGAATTCATATATATTATGAAAATGAAGGAGTGTGGGCTATACATGCTTTTTGGATAGTGCAAAGGATTCTCAAAACTCAGAATTATATTTAGGTTACTGGATATGATGAGGATGCAATACTGGCTATGGATAAATACTCTATCAAGGAGGTTTATCTACAAATTAGGATTGATATAGACAGAGTGGAAAGGAGAAAATTGGTTTGGTCCAACTATGGTGCACCAAAATGGCTTTTCATAATGTATCTGGCAATAATCAAGCGACTTGCTACCAAAACTAAACTAGCAAAATGGGGTCCGATGGACAATGTAACCTGTCCATTATGTCAAGACAAGGATGAGGATGTAGAACACTTATTTTTTAGTGTACATTTGATGCAAGTGTTTGGAATCAATTACTGGAGTGGAAAAGGATTAGTAGGTCGAGTTTACAATGGAAAACTGAGATACAATGGGAATTACAGTATATGAAAAGCAAAAGCAGTACTGCACAAGTATATAGAATCATATTTCTTAGTAATGTATATGCACTATGGCTAGAAGACAATGCAAGGGTGTTTTAGTTCAAGAAACGACCAACTTATGTCATAGTTAAACAGGTTATACAAGATGTACCAAATTAGCTAGGAACTACTTAAACTTAATGTGCTCCCTTAGCTATAAGTAGTTAGTTAGAGATTAGCAGTATTTGCACTCAATAAACCATGGGGTTGTTTGTTCACGGTTGCTGACTTACCAGATTTGAATTGATCACTTGGTAGTAAAATATTTACTTACCAAAAAAGCATGATCAAAAATGAAAATAAGAAAGCACTTACCTTTCAAAACTTTCATACAGATCGTTCAACATTCTGCTTGTCAAGTCTACTGCCTTCTACTACTTCCTAATTAGCCTTTTTTAATCAACACTTGTCTGGACAAGTGGCTTTTTTTGGAAAAGATGTCAATAATTTTTTAATGACTTGTCTCTATTTATTCTCATTTTCAATTAAAGAAGGAAAGTCAGAGAGGCAAAAATGTTTTTTTGGCCCTTTATTTCAGCTTTAATGCCGAAATATTTTTGACCTTAATATCACCTTAAAATGACAAAACGTTTTCAGCCTTAAATACTTCCATAATGCCAAGATTTAGTTTTTAATTCACCTCTTTTGTTCCTTATTTACAGAAGACAAGTAAATAAAATAGTATTACTTTTTTTTTTCAAATTTGATTAGCTAATCAGGCATAGTAGGGACTGCAGATTTATTAACTGAGGTTTTCAATTATGATATTAATTAAGTAATAAATGAATTATCATATCACAATTAATTACAAATTATTCCACTAAACCTGTAATTGCACTCCTCGATTAAATTTTGAAGTCTACCATTACATCTTATTTAACTCCCCATGTTAGAATTACCGACACCAATCAATCAAATCAAAGTTTCTGAAAAAAATAATTAATTAATCTAATCCTTTATTTATAGTGCTCATCTTATTTCACATGACCGATACAAAATTCACCTGCAGAGTTTTCACGTGAAAACTTATAAGCAACCATAAAGCGTTTATCTCAAGTCCAAGACATGGTTCTATTAACTAATTAATATTTCAATAAATGATTTATCATTATCCATCCTATTAGGAATATATTGACTCATAAAAACGTTTCACCTTTTAATAGATTAAAATGATAAATCAAACCACAAAGATCATAATAATTATATCAATATTAAGAGCATAAGTACATGTAATGGACTAAAGAAGTTATTTATTAATATTCAGAACATAAACAATCATCCTTAGTTGGTCCGTTCAATGACATACAAAATGTACTAGCACAAGAAGTTGGAATATTATCACTCTCATAAATAAGATCAAATTATATTTAATCTTGTGCGACAATCAAGATATTTGTTCTATCTCATCTTTAATTGTGAACATTAATTTATGACTTACAAGAACCGATAATTTTAACCTTCTACGCATAAGTTAAAATACTCCATACATAAAATTATATACTATATAAGTAAAGGACATGCATGTTAACACAATGATCTATTCAAATAAAGATTTTATCAATATAATAAATTGTCTTTACATGAGATGAAAATATAATATTATAACATAAACCACATGGTTAATAGTATATCCTAACATTCTCCCACTTAGAATCATAACCATGCATGCACAATTCTAACACTTATTTCTTCCGCATGTTTATTAAAAACCTTCTGGGTTAAGCCTTTGTAAATGGGTCCATCAAATTATTCTTCGACTCAATCTTCAAAATTCTCACATCACCCCTTTGAGTTATATCCTGAATCAAGATATATTTTCTCTCAATATGCTTACTTTTTTATGGCTTCGTGGTTTTTTCAAGTTCGCAACTGCACCACTATTGTCACAATAAAGTGGTAGTGGTGTTTGAACTGAAGGAAAAACTCCAAGCTCTTTAGAAAGTTACCGATTCAAACAACCTCCTTAGCCGCCTCAGAGGCAGTTACATATTCTGCTTCTATGGTGGAATCAGCAACACATGATTGCTTTATACTCCTCCAAATAATGGCTCCACCTCCTAAAGTAAACACATATCCTAAGGTAGATTTTCTAGAATCTTTGTCTGACTGAATATTTGAATTAGTATACTCAATAGGCACAAGATCCCTAGAGTGAAAAACAAGTATGTAATCCCTAGTCCCTTTTAGGTACTTGATTATATGCTTAACTGCGGTCCAATGTTTTTGTCCAAGATTAGACTAAAATCTGCTAACTATGCTAACAACAAAGCAGATATCTTGTCTAGTGCACAACTTAGCATACATGAGGCTCCCTACAGCAGAAGCATAAGAGACCGCCTTCATTCTCTCTATCTCATTGGTCGTTTTGGGTGATTGATCCTTTGATAGAGTAATTCCATGCCTAAAAGGAAGGAACCCTTTTTTGGAATTTTGTATGCTAAACCTTGCAATAATAGTATCAATATAAAGTGCTTTAGATAAGTCTAATATCCTTTATTTGTGATCTTGCATGAGCTTTATCCCAAGGATATGAGCCACTTCCCCAAGTCTTTCATATCAAAATGCGATGATAGCCACTCTTTAATAGAATTCAACATGCTCACATTATTTCCTATGAGCAAGATGTCATCTACATATAGAATAAAAAAAGTTACTCTGTCTTTATCCCAATTTTTATAAATGCATGACTCATTTTCACATTGATCAAAATCAAAAGTCTTAATCGAATTATCAAAACAAGTATTTCATGCCCTAGATTCATGTTTTAAAGCATAAATGAATTTCTTAAGTTTACAAAACTTATGTTCATTACCACTTTTCATGAAATCTTCTGGTTGTGCCATATAAATGCATTTGTCAAGACTTTCATTAAGGAAAGCCATTTTGACATCCATTTTTTAAATCTCATAATCATAATAAGCAGCAATGGATTTAAGCATAGCAAACGGCAAAAAAATTTTCTCATAATCAATTCCTTCTTTTTGAGTAAACCCTTTTGCAACAAGCCTAGCCTTAAAATTTTGCATTTTTTATCGACACCTCTCTTTTACTTATAGATCCATCTTCAGTCAATGGGTTAGACTCCCGCAAGTGGTTTTACAAGTTTCCAGACTTGATTGGAGTACATAGACTCCATTTCAAATTTCATAGCAGCAATTCATATTTTAACATCTTCATCATGTAGTGCTTCAACGTAATTAAGGGGTTCTATACTAGGCTCCTTAGAGATTCTATCGTAGGATTCTCCCAAGAGTGCAAATCGTAAAGGTTTTATAATAATTCTCCCACTACAACAACTACACTATATAATCTTCTACATCTGGAACTACTTTGTTAATCTACCAGAGTTTCCACAACCCTAGTTAAGGGATTAGTTGCTTGTAATTGCAAGATAATTCATGGAATTCACAAATAAAATTAAAGAATAAATCTCACAATAATGAAAGAAGAAAACCCAAAGTCTTAAATTGAAGAACAAATCAAGAACAATAAGATCCAAAGATCATAATTCATTCTTGGAATCAAAATGTATGTGAATAATGTAAACTTAGCCCCAAGGGCCTCTCTTAGCTCCCTTTACTAGACAAAGTCTAAAGGGTAATTATAGATTACAAAAAATCCTAGAAAACAAATCCTAAATAAATATGAAAATCTTGACTAAACATACATAATAAGACTTAAAAATATCATCTGAGTGTATGTAGGATACACGAAAACCCAAGGAAATGATTTCAGAACGATCTAAAAAAGTTAAGTTCAATGGCCACTTACCTAGGTCACATACGGACCGTATGTACTACATACGGACCATATGTGGACATGGGGTAAGTGCCAAAACTCAAGTACAAATCCTGTAGCTCGCTGGACTTTTTGATCTCTGCACTATCCTGGGTCACATATGGACCGCATGTACCATATACAGACCATATATGGACATAGGTAAGTGAAGAGTCCCCACCATCAAATAGATAATTGAACTAGGTTTTCAATAACACCAATTTTGCCTTAATCTGATATAAAAAGTTATGGCCAAATTACTAAAGCATTGTCAGAGCTGCCAGTGACCACCACCTTTTCATTTTTTCTACTTCTGAGCCTCTAGACTTTGATTTTTGATACATACTGAGGTCACCTATGCCCGGTAAATGGTACATATGTCCAAAAATACCTTGGTAAGTAGCCAAAAACTTCAATGTTCATCTTTTTCTTCAATTTGGCATCCAAAACCTAGTTTCTTATAAAACACTCGAAGAACACATTAAATTCAATAAAATAGCCTTAAGTACATGTATATTCTCCAAGTTTAATCATCATAAGTTCTATAAATTTGTTCACATCAAGACCCTCAACTTAGAACATTGTATATCCCCAAGCAACAAAACATAACAAAATAATATGACGATGATTAACCAAGAGAAACCTAAGATACCTATAGCAGTCAATCATTAATTTTAGCTCAAAACACATTACCCTCTCCAAGTTCAACACTAAAAAAACAACTGTGTATACATGCAGTACATCAATATGACACAAAAGAATCAAGCTATGACATTATATTAGCAACAGACAACCATGCATATATACAAGTTACACTACCCAAATAAGTAAACAGCTAGCAATCAACCCATGTGTTCTAATAACAAAGAAGTTCCAAATCACTCATATGAAATCATGCATGTCAATGCAGGGACAGTCAAGAGACACTCACACTTATAAGAGAAGTTCCAATCAATATGCATCAAATACCATAGGCTTGCCCTTATTTTCTTTATGTTAGCTTTCAGACAGTCAAGTTAGGATCACTATAGGACTTTGTTTGGCTTGTAATGTAGGCTAGGGGGCTGGTATGGTACATATGGACATATAAAGTTACTAAGTCTCCTTAGAACTGCACTTACTTTGGGGTCCACATCTTAAACAGTTTCCTTTTAGTCCACCTTTATTTCTCCCTTTTTATTCTTTATTGCCCATTCAGGTAGGGTGTGATTTCTTTTATTCTTTCTTTTCAACTTTCTCAACCCTACTTTTCTTTTCATTTTCTTTTTCACCCAGCCTTACTTTTTTTTCCTTTTTCATACCCACTTTACATTATGCACCCCTATGATAGCCACCCTCAACTTAGGAGATTTTCCTAAGGTGAGGTGCATAATTTCTAATGAGGACCAGGGCTAAAACAGGTTCATTGTAACACAATTAGGAAGGTGTTACAAGAAAAATAGGCATACAGGCTCGAAATAGGGATCAATGGATACTAATTTACACATGGAAGGTCATTTAGGCTAAAAGTGGAATACTATAAAAAAAATGGCCTATGATCTTTTCCTAACCGACTATCCTACAACCTAGACAAGACTAACCGGGCAAGTTCTAGATTTACCACACAAAGGGAACTAAGTATTATCTCACACACACATGACATAGGGTTATATCAAAAGTTACCACCTATCCAATTTATGCAATTATTAGCTATGATTATCATGTCCCTAATCTTAATGCCATAACAAGATTCACAATAGTTATACATATATACATATCACACAATTCAAAAACAAGTTATTGAAAGGGTATCATTTTCTCAAGAATCAACAAAAATATGCCAACTGCCTTAAATACTCATTTTTTCCCTAGTTAAATAAAAAACATCATGAAATAAAATACAATACGCCTAAACATACTAGATCTACTAGGAACAGTACTCCGAGAAAAAGAGGCACAAAAACAAAAATCCTAAGAGGACATCAAGACCCACAAACAACTCCACCCTCAACTTAAAATCATGCATTGTCCCCAATGCATCAAACCATTACAAAATAAGAGAGTTAGGAACATACATGTGGCACCATAGGTGCAGAGATCTAATGTCAATCACGAATGCAAATACATATAACAAAATACCTTAAGTTGTCTCTCAAGCAGTGCCTGATTTTATATCGCGACATGATGGGGCTTTGTAGGTTACTCAGACTTCATTAACAAGCCCATGGGTACCTTGATTACTTAGAATTCATCAAGAGAGACAAAGAGTGGGCCTCTTATTTTCTCTTTTCACTTTGAACTTATGAATTGCACCCCTAATTACTTTTTTGATTTCTGCTATGCTCTAGGAGAGGTGGTATAAAAATAAAGAACCCAAGAAATAGATATGGCATGTGGTACTTCTTGACCCTTATGAGATGAATGTAATTTTCTGATGTTGACTTGACAAATTCTAAGATATAGACATATTCTTCCTCCTCTTTGCACTCTTCTATAATCTCGAATGGCTCAATCAAGATCTGACTATCCAAACAAAATGTGTAAAAATGCTTTGAATGCGGTCCAACACGTCCCAACTCAGGATTTGCAGTATTATTTACATCTCCACATAGTTCTAGTATGCTCTCTTTAAGCACGACACTATCCATAAGAGTATGAGCGATTGTTGAATCCTTTAATCTCAGCTTCTCAAGTTGGCTTCTCAGAAATTTTTTAGTCTCACACCACTCATAACTAAGTTGTTGGGCATTACACACAGTAGCTTTTGCATTCAAATCTACTTGTAAGTGGTAAATATCCAAGCAAAACATGTCAACCTTTTGAATAAGATCATGATTGTTGTGGACAAGATGTGTTATTATTTTAATCAGGCTATTTTTGTGTTCATACACTATATTTGCCATACTCCTGCAATACCTCAACATAACAAAGGAAAGGGGTCAATAATACGGAAGTCTTCATCACTCCATAGTTTCTCTAGCCAAGTTGTCATGTTAGGAAGAGGAACAATAGAACAAATAAAACAAAAGAAACAAAACACAATAACTCTAACAACTTTAATCAAAAACTCCAAAATCATATTCTCCGACAACAGCGCCAAATTTGATAATGCCCAAAGTACCCTTCCTTAGAAGGAAAATGATCATTGTCAAATATAGTAACCCAAATAGGTTGGGATCGATCCCATAGAGAATAAGTCAGAAATCTTTCTTGAACTTGTTGAAATCACCAAGCAGTACACAAAGTAAATGGGGGAATTTGCTAAAATAGTAAAAACTAACAAGAACTGGATGTTTTGGGTTTTAAACAATCTAATACGAACATTAGTCTTGTGTTTCCCCTAGTTTCTAACTCTATAGATTTGTCGTGCATTGTTGAACTATTTCAATATCTTGCATATAGAATCTGGCAAGTTATGTATCACCAACCGCTTCTCGACATACTTTAGTGAATTTTACTCATCTTCTCTCGATCTCAGAATATCGCATTACTAACCCTTACCTTGGACGTTGGTTTTAACTCCTCTCGATCTCAAGCTGATTAGATAAAAGTTAATCATCTTAAAAGGATGGTACAGGTAATCCTATTTTAGCAATTAACCCCAAATCACTATTGTGATATTCTTTTCCCAATCGTTACCTCCCTCTGAGGTTCGTAGTGAATATAGGTGGGATTCTAATATTTAACACACGTTAAGAAATCAATCAAATCAAAGGAAAACACAATACGCATAACAATCTTTATTTAGAATGACTTGGCACTTCTTTTACTTCATTAATTTGCCAGGGTTCCCAGAACCCTAGTTAAGAGAATTAGTCGCTCATAGTTGTAAGACAATTCTTGGAATTCACAAACAAAATTATAGAACAAATCTCATAATAATGAAAGAAGAAAATCCAAAGTATTAAATTTAAGAACAAACCAAAAACAGACCAAGAACAATAAGATCCAACGATCATAAGTCAATCTTAGAATCAAAAGATGTTTGTGAATGATGTAAACTTAGCCCTAAGGGGCCTCTCTCAGCTCCCTCTACTAAACAGAGTCTAAAGGGAATTTATAGATTAAAAAAATCCTAGAAAGTAAATCCTAAATAAAAGAAGAATACCTTGACTAAACATACAAAATAAGACTTTAAAACAACATAGGGATGAAGGTAGGATACAAGGAAAACCTAGGAAACACAATAATAATGAATGTAGGATATATATATAAACCCTAGGAAATAATATTGGAATAATCCAAAAAAGTTGAGGTCAGTGGCTGTAGTACCCCGTACTTTTTCCTAGCTAATTTCATCTCAAGAATGTCTAGAATTAGATTCTAAATTGAATGATGGTTATTCCATGAGGAATTTTCAAGATTTTGTCCTTTCGTCATGTGGAAATTCAATAAGCTTTCCATCGATATAAGATTCATCCAAATCCGATAATCGGGTCAAAAGTTACGACTATTTCAAGTTTCCATCGTAAAATATGTCATATTAATTAATGGCGTGCCACGCCACCAGAGGAAATGGAATTTGGAAAATTCCAGTAGGGGTCCGCGATTATAGTGCTTTATGCTAGGGCCCAAATTCAGAATTGTCCTTTTCCAGTGTCTTAGCGTGATTTCCTCCATATCGCGCTAAAGTTCTAGGTCACAAAAGAAGGGGAAACACGATGGCTCCACGTTGCACCTCCCTCAGTTTCCCAATTTTCAAATACCAGTGATACGACGCGATAGCGCCGCATCACGCCAGGGGTTTAGTTCATGAAAATTTCACTGAAATTAAATGACGCGTCCAGGGTTAAAAGGGTCAACTTACCACCCCTATTTAAGCCCTTTAACACGTGATTTAGACACTTTTCACCCAAAATATGCTCTCTTATCTCAAAAACCTCTCAAGAACAAGCTAGGGTTTTTATAGAAGATCCAATTCCAAGAAAGTTTCACCGTTAATCTTCACAAAATCATGAACTAAGGTATGCATAGTGTTCATTCATGGACTCCTTTCATCCATGAAGTCCAAGAATCTAGTTTCCAACTTCAAGTTATAGATTTTCTTTATAATTTCATGATTGGAATGTTCTTGTTCATGTTGATAAATGAGAAATTGAATTCTACTCCATTTTGGGTGATAATTTCTATGTGGGTTTAATTATTATAGATATAGATTCATGCAAACCTATGACTAAACCCTTGAATGATGAAATTAGAATGTGACCATGATGTTTAATTGTTGTACAATAATGTTTACATGTACCATGCCTACAATATATTTGATTTAATGCCTAAATGAAGGAAAATTTCCTAACTAGCATGTTGTCATGAAATCCCCATGTATGTACAAGCTTATGCCTATCATATGTTTGATGAAATGCTTTAGTAAATGCATTATGGTGATTATTATGTATTCAAGGAAGTCATGCTTTGTCAGTTTCCTTCTATCGAGTCCTGGGGGTACTTATACCCAAAACATTAGCTGTGTGCCTAGAGTCATATCATGTTTTCATGATACTCTCAGTCCAGCTATGATGCTTAGACTTCAGACAGTCTTACGACTCACAAAATCTCCATGATCTCATGAACTCAGTCAGCCGTCAGATATCAGTAGTATTTAGGGATGTACATAGATCGGGTTGGTTCGATTTTTATTAAAAAAAATAAACCAATCATGTCGGTTTATTAAAACTATAAACCAAATCAAACCAACATAAAATTGATTTTTTCGGTTTAGGTTTTAGTCGGTTTTTTTGGTTTTTTGATTTTTTTGTTTTTTTGGGTTTTTTTTATAATCTTTAGTTTTTACAATCATATTGTGATTGAAGACTAGATCAAATATGTTTTCACTCATGTGCTAATGAAAAACCATAATTATGAAAAAATGAGGACCGAAAAACTCTCTTGAAACTAAAAAGTGAGATGAAGAATGAAAAGTTTAGGTTTTAAATTTATATTGGGTTTTCGATCATTTAATTAGCAATTAATGGACAAATATTACAACTTAAAGGCCCAAATCTAAATATATATAGGGAAAAATTCATAAATAGCATACTTATCCCCTTAATTATGAGTTTCATAGCAACAGTTTCATAATTACATAATATAGCAAGTTGTATTTTGTATTTTTGCAAACTGTTGCTACAAAAATACATATACATATGATTTTTACTGCCCTTATGATCGATATGTATTTTGTATTTCGCAAACTGTTGATACAAAAATAAAAATACATACAAATACATATGCTACAAAATGTAATTTGATAAAAGTGTTGTTATTTTGTGTAATTTAATACTTAATACTACTTTATGTATTTTATATATCTACATCTACTTTCAAATTATTGGAAATTACTAAAAATAGTTGAAAAGTATTTAAAAAGTAGATTATAATTAATATTTTATGTGTAAAACAGTTTGAATATTAGAGATATATTATAATGTCGGTTTGATTCGGGTTCGGTTTGACTTTTTTTTTGTTAACACCAAACCAAACCAAGAATGGTCAGTTTTTTCTTTCTAATGCCAAACCAATCAAACCAAACCATAAGTTAATTTTTTTTCTCGATTTAGTTTAGTTCATCGGTTCGGTTTAACTTGACGGTTTGGTCTGTACACCTCTAGTAGTATTCCATCAGTCAACAGAATTTAGTAACTCAGTCCATGTTCAGTTCGATAAATCATGTTCAGTGTCTATTCAGATGGGAGTAGAAATTAGCACCGAGCGAACCCAAGGATGGGAACTCACTTGTTATATAAGGGTGTGATTCTTAGAAGCAATCCTTTCATTCCAGAACTATGTAGCCAGCATAGGTTGAGACATCATAGCCTTCTATATGAGGGTAGATGAGGTGGCTTAGCCTCCTATATGAGGGTTCCCACCATTCTCACTATATTTACCTGTTAAATTAGGGTCACTCACATGTTGTCCTTATCGATGGTGCGGTATTGACACCCTTCCAGTCAGGGCATAAATTAGACCCCAATTCAGCTATAATGCATCATTTGGGGTATGTCAGTTAGATACAGTCAATTAGTGTCAGTAATAGAACTCAGATAGTTCTTCAAATTTCAGGACTATCAGATATAGTCAACTCAGATACAGTACAAAACTTAGATAGTTCCATCAGATTAGAACTGTTAGATATAGTCACTCATGTTATCAGTTATATTCAGATTCAATAATCATGTTATCACAGTATTAGTGTCAGTTGTTATGTGTTATGCATGTATTCTCACGTTCATCATAGTTAGTTAGTTATTATTATTGTTCATACATATGAACCTTGTATATTTAGCCTACCTCACATGCATACCAATACATTCAAAGTACTGACGTATTTGCGTTATGGTGTCTTATACCATAGGTTCAGAGACACGAGCTCCAGAGCAACAGTAGATTTCAGATATCTGTAGATAGAGTTAGAAGTGAGTCCTCATCTTTTGAGGACATAATTATTTCCCTATTATCTCATTAATCAGTTTATTAGCTAGAGTTAGTTAGGGATATGTCCCATCAACTCCTTACTCAAACAGTTCAGTCAGTTAGAGACTTTCTAGATTATCATGTTTCAGACTTCAGTATGTTCAGTTTTGTTTTGGGCATTCTATTACCCCACATAGATGTTATATCATTCAGATCATGTTCAGTATTGAACCTTATGGCCTTTTAGTTCATGTTTGCGCATTATTATGTAAAATTATATAGTGTACAGGTACAGATATCAGTCATGGGTTAGCTTGTGGTCCTTTGGGGTCATAAGCATCGTGTAGCATTCTTAGTATCATATTTGGGGTATTACAGTGGCCACTTACCTAGGTCATATGTACCACATACGGACCATATGTACGATATGGGTAAGTTCCAGAACTAGAGTATAGATTCTATAGCTGTCTAGACTTTTGATCTCCACACTATACTAGGCCATATACAAATTATATATACCACTTAACTGCCACCAGATAGATAATTGAATTAGCTTTCTAACAATACCAATTTCTCCTTAATTAGATATCGGGGTGAGAAGTTATGGCCAAATTACTGAAGCACTATCAAAGTTGCCAGTAACCCCGACCCTTTTTTTTTATTTTGCTTTGAAGCCTCTGGACTTTGATTTATGATACATACTTAGTTCACTTACACCTAAAAATTATTCTATAAGTAGCCAAAAACTTCAATTTTTATTTTTTTTCTTCAATTTGGCATCCAAAACCTAGTTTCCTGCAAATACTTCAAAAACACATCAAATCCAATAAAATAGCCTTAAGTACATGCGTATTCTCCAATTTTAAGCATCATAAGTGCTATAAATTCAGAGCACATGATAACCATATTCAAGAAATTTGGTATTTATAGAAAAAATTACTTTTTGTTCCTTAGGAAAGTAAAATAAACTCCCTTTCGCCCTGTAATACCCCACAAAACTCTTAGCTTAATTCAGTCCTTTAAGTTTGTTAAGGGGTCCTAGACTTAGAAAATTTTAGCTAAGTATTCTCATTCAGAGTCATTTTAGCCTTCTTAAGTTGGTAATCTTATTTCACGACCTTCCAGACCTTAGTTTGTCGATCTTTAAATTGATTCATAATTTGGGTCACTTGTGGGTTATCTCAGGCGAGTTTCGGATTTTTTGAACTAGCGTACGGGTGAGTTTGGATGTCCAAAATAGTGAGGGGTCGTGAGAGCCCCGCGTCGTAAGGGTCAGTCAACCCAAGTAGGGTCACACAGTGATGGCTGCTTGACCTGAGCAGGGGTCACATTGCGAGGGCAATCCTGTTCAGCATTATTTTAATACAGGCTGTGGGGGAAAATGGGTCATTTTCCCTCCCTTATTAAGCCTTAACAAGAAATTAATCAGCATATAGGGAAAAATCTCATTCTTTACTCATAAACTCTCTCAAGAGCAAGCCCTAGCCTTATCAAGTTCAAGAATTCAAGTCTCAAGAACTCACTTCAATCTCCTCAAAAGTAGTAATCAAGGTATATGAAGTATTCATCCAAGGGTCCCTTCCACCCTTAGAGTCCAAGAAACTATTTTTAAACTTCAAGTTTATGGATTTTATGAATTTCATGTTGGGTTTGATTATATTCATGTTTATAATGATTAATTGGGATTCTAATCCATATTTTATGATATGTTTCATGTGAGGTTAATTGATATATATGTAATATCATGTGGATCCATGTAAAACCCTTGAAATTGTCAATGGGGATTTGAATTATGATGTCTACTTGTTGTTTTGTGCTGTGTACATATGTATGCTCACCAAGTGCTTGATGAATTACTCATGTGAACTAATAAGGGAAAAAGATCATGTCATGTTAGCTTATGTGCAAGTTGTATCATGCAAGTGTTTGACAAAGTGTTTTCATGAATGAATTATGAATAAGTGTACATGATTATGTTTTTCAAGCTTATGATATGATTTACCTTTCATGCTATCGAGTCCTGAGGGTATTCAATACTCGAAAACTTAGTTGTTTACCTAGAGCTTCAGTCAGTTATAGAACTCAAGAAAATATCAGTAGTATTCATAAGTCAATCACAGTATTCAGTTAAGAACTCAGCGGTACTCAATCAGTTAACAAAATTCAGTAGTATTCTGTCAGTCCACGGAACTCAGTTCAGTTCAGTCAAATAGTACAATCAGTAACATTTAATTCAAGCTTAGTACAGTCTAGAAATTAGTTCACTGTCTATTTAGTTGGGAGTAGGATTCCGCACCGAGCAAACCTAGGGATGGGGGCGCACCTGTTAGATAGGACTGGGTCCCTAGAAGCAATCCCTAAGTTCTAGAACTACGTAGCCACCATAGGTTTTGAGATGTTACCCGTTAGATAGGACTGACATACTTAGGGACCACCCGCTAGATTAGGACTGATCTCAAGGGTCACCCATTAGTTAGGACTGACTCTACAACAGTTGTCTTTACCCATGGCATGGTATTGACACCCTTCCAATTGGGGTTACAGATTGGACCCCAACTCAGTCATCTTAATTGAGGCATGTCAGTTAGATGATTACCTTCCATAGTCTCAGTTTCAAATTCAGTCTCAGTATATAACTCAATTCAGTTCAACAGATTCAGGACCGCCAGACACAATCACTCAACTCAGTATAGAACTCAGCATAGTTCCATAAAATCAGGACTGTTAGATACACTCACTCATTTATCAGTAGTCCAATATCAGTAAACTCAGATCTCAGCTAATTAGTATTCAAAACTCAGTATTCAGTGTTATCACGATCTCAGTTACAACTTTCGTGTTCATGCATGTACTTTTATTCAGTCATACTCATGTTATTCAGTTAGTATTGTTCATGTATATGAACCCATGTATTTAAGCCTACCTCACTGAGCATACCAGTACATTCAAAGTACTGACGCATGCCTTTTTTTGTATTGTGATGTCTTACATCATAGGTTCAGATGCACGGGCTCCCCGAGCACCCTTAGCAAATTCAAATTCTCAGCAGACAGAGTAGTGGTGGGTACTCATAGATAGAGGACGTAATTGTTTTTTCTTCAGCATTTTATTTCATTTTTAGTAGTTAGAGTTAATTGGGGACTTTTTCCATCAACTCTACAGTTCAGACAATTTAAAGGCTTTTCAGACTAGCGTATTTTCAGACAGATATTTCAGTTTATTCAGTTTATTTTTAGTTCTGAACCTTTTGCCAATTTTCTACATTTATCTCAGTTATATTATTATTATAGTATTACTATTATTCAGTGCTTACAGTAGGTACCAGTCATGGGTTAGCTTGTGGTCCTTCGAGACTATGAGAACCGGGTAGTGTCCGGGGTACAGACTCAGGGAGTTACAAACTTGGTATCAGAGCCTAAGGCTCAATAGAGTCCTAGAAAGTCTGAAAGCCGCATCTAGTAAAGTCTTGTGCATGGGTGTGTAGCGCGCCACACTTATGGACAAGAGGCTATGAGATGCTTTAGAAAAAGTTTCTCTTCTTTCAGTATTCATGTCATGCAAGTGATCATGAGCTCAAGTTAAACTCTCAGTCTAATCTGCTTCTTCATTTTGGTTACAGAACATGCCTCCCAAAGAGGATTACAAAAAGAGAACTAGAAATCAGTCAACACCTCAGCCCATTCAGGTAGATCCCCTAAATGAGCATGTCTCCCATGCAAAATTTAAAGCTATATTTACCACTTTAGCCAATTCAGTAGTTACTCAGAATAACCTACAGGCTATTGTTTTATCTAGACTTGGGGTTCATACTCAGCAGAGCAAGGGGGAGAAGCGTAGAAAGAAAGATAGAAAGAATAAGAGAGTCAGAACAAGTAGTTTTAAGCCAAGATCAGGGGTTAGTAACCGCTCCCAATCCCGTCGGAGATCCTTAACCCCAGTTCTGCCTTTAGTCAGAGAACCAGTGCCTAACTTTAAGAATGACAGTATTCTAGAAAATCCCTTCAGTTAATTTTACTAATAGAGTCGTTCCATTTCAGTTTTTTGATAAACCAGTCCTTGAATGAAGGGGTAGTACCTCAATTTCAATTGATTTAAGTTTGAATCTCTAGATTAAACTAGTAGAAAGAGAAGTTGAGAATTCTAAGTTAGTCAGTGTTGAGGTTGCTATATAGAAAACTAAGAATCATATATCAGGAGGAAGTACTAGTAGTGGACTTTATATTATCAAGTGTAGTCCTTTAGGATGAGTTCAGTGTTTATAAGCATTGTGATATCTCAGACTCCAGAGTAAAGTGGTGATAGCTCAGTTTAGAATTATTGATTAAGTGGTTCAAAACTTTAGAATAATGGCTTTAAACTAAGGGGGAGATGGTAGACAAGTAATCAAGTCAGACTTTCAGCTTCTAGTAATAATGTTAGTACTTGTAGAAAAGCAGTGGGAAGGGATGAGACCTAACCCGTCATTACCTTAGTGCAAAGATTCGTACTTTAGTTATCACGACATCTACTCATGCCTTGCACGTCAGCACTCTGATCATAGATCGTATTCATACACATTAGCAAAAAGAAATCATACATGCTTAGAGTTCCTAGTATAAGAAGTTCCAGTTCACTCAGTATTCAGTTATCAGTATTTTAGTACCTCAGTTTACAGGCTATTTTAGAATCATGTTATACACTTGGCCTTGCATTCTCCAATAATGCAGTTTTTCACAAATTCATGCTCAGTTATCTTATGTTACTTAGTAAGTCCTTACCTCATATGTATAATACTCTACAGTTTCAATCCAGTTATTCAGACCTAGTATAGTTCAGTCTTACATGCCTAGTATTCAGCTAGCAGTCATTCAGTTAATCAGATAAACTAGTATGTTTTAGCATTCGTACTCAACACCCATATAGATATTTTAGTAGCCTCAAGCGAAATGTTATGCTGAAGTAGAAACTATAATTAAAGGAAATAGTTGGAAGATATGGCTAAGGTTACGAGTCAGTAGTTCTGGTGCAGGAGGCTTAGTCACTCTATCTTAGATGGTGTTCCATAGGCCTCGCCCCATATTACAGAATTTTAGCAAGGGTGCAATTTCTTATTCAGATGTTTTATTTAGCGCAAGTCAAGATTTTATTACTCCCTAAGGTCACTAAAACTCAATAGAGAGTGTAATAGAAATGCTTCAGTTGAGCATAAGTTTTTAGTAATAGCTAGTCAGTAGGGTTAGTAATTCAGTTTAGCAGTCAGGAGGATAAGTTTGTGTGGTATCCCATCTTTCTACCCAGATGTCCTATACAAAGTATCATGAGTGCAACTATTCCAAGATCAAGCAACCATGAGGTTGCAAGTTCAGTTCAGTCCAGGTGTCATGCTGCAGTTTTAGATTTCTGATAGGTAGTCACAATTTTATTCGTAAGTGCCCTGCGCATCGTCTTAATTTTTCCTCAATATCTCAGCAAAGTTAGCATTCTTCAGGGAATATAATGTCCCAAGGGGGAGATGTACTATAATTTCCTAAGCTTTTATAACCTAAACCTTTCATCTTCTCTTTATGTAATGAATTTAGTTTGGAGTGGGGGGTACTCATAAGTGGACCCTCAAGTTCCAATCTCAGCCATAAGTCATGTATTCAGGGGATCAATTTAGTTCATGTATCATATTTCAGGATCAGTTATGTTCTCATGTGTCCGTTCATGCATGTTTAGTAAATGATCTCAGGTTTATCAGTATTCTCAATTTAAGGTAACAATCTTCCTTAGATTGGCGTAGTTCTATGTCCAGTTACGGTTATGAACTTGGTATCCATCACCGTTGCATATTCAGTCATGCATTCACGGATCAGTTCAGTCATGTACTCATGCATCAGATATGCATGTTTAGTATACAGACTCAGCTTATCAGTAATATCAGTTATGAAGTTATGCCTCAGATATGCACATTCAGTATGATAATTTAGTATATCAGTAGTGTCAGTAATAAAATCATATTGTAGTTACACGTGTCCAGTACGCAAGTTCAGTTTGCCAGTTCTCTCATCATAGTCAGTCTCATTCAAGGACGAATGTTCCCAAGGAAGAGATATTGTAAGACCCGACAAAATTCTTAGCTTAATTCAGTCGTTTAAGCTTGTTAAGGGATACCAGACTTAGAAAATCTTAGCTAAGTATTCTCATTCAGAGTCATTTTAGCCTTCATAAATTGGCAATCTTATTTCACGGCCTTCCTGACCTTAGTTTATCAATCTACAAATTGATTCATGATCAGGGTCACTTATGGGTCATCTTAGGCGAGTTTTAAATTTTTTGGACTAGTGTAAGGGTGAGTTTGGATGCCCAATATAGTGAGGGGTTGCGATAGCCCCGCGTCGCAAGGGTTAGTCAACCCAAGTAAGGGTCTCACCGCGATGGCTACTTGAACTGAGCAGGGGTCGCGTCGTGAGGGCAACCCTATTCACCATTATTTTAATATGGGTTGTGGGGGCAAATGGGTCTTTTTCCCCACCCTTATTCAGCCTTAACTGAAATTAATCAACCTATAGGTAAATTCTCATTCTTTAGTCATAAACCCTCTCAAGAGCAAGCCCAAGCCTCATCAAGTTCAAGAATTCAAGTCTCAAGAACTCACTTCAATCTCCTCGAAAGTAGTAATCAAGTTATGTGAAGTATTCATCCAAGGGTCCATTCCATCCTTGGAGTCCAAGAAACTATTTTTAAACTTCAAGTTTATGGATTTCATGAATTCCATGTTGGGTTTGATTATATTCATGCTTATAATGATTAAATGGGATTCTAATCCATGTTTTATGATACGTTTCATGTGAGGTTAATTGATATATATGTAATGTCATGTGGATCTATGTAAGACCCTTGAAATTGTCAATGGGGATTTGAATTATGATGTCTACTTATTTTTTAGTGTTAATTGAATTTGTATGCTCACCAAGTGCTTGATGAATTACTCATGTGAACTAATAAGGGAAAGAGATCATGTCATGTTAGCTTATATGCAAGTTGTATCATGCAAGTGTTTGATAAAGTCTTTCCATGAATGAGTTGTGAACAAGTGCACATGATTATGTTTTTCAAGCTTATGATATGATTTACCTTTCATGCTATCGAGTCCTGGGGGTATTCAATACCCGAAAACATAGTTGTTTACCTAGAGCTTCAGTCAGTCACAGAACTCAGGAAAATCTCAGTAGTATTCATAAGTCAGTCACAGTATTTAGTTAGAACTCAGTGGTACACAGTCAGTTAAGAGGATTCAGTAGTATTCCGTTAGTCCATGGAACTCAGTGAACTCAATTCAGTTCAGTCAAACAGTACAATCAGTAACTGTTCAGTCAATCTTAGTACATTCTAGGAATTAGTTCAGTGTCTATTTAGTTGGGAGTAGGATTTAGCACCGAGCGAACCTAGGGATGGGGGTGCACCCATTAGATAGGAATGGGTCCCTAGAAGTAATCCCTAAGTTCCAAAACTATGTATCCAGCATAGGTTTTGAGATGTCACCCATTAGATAGGACTGACATACTCAGGGATCACCCGCTAGATTAAGATTGATCTCAGGGGTCACCCATTAGTTAGGACTGACGCCACAGTAGTTGTCTTTACCCGTGGAATGGTATTGATACCCTACCAATTGGGGTTACAGATTGGACCCCAACTCAGTCATCTAAATTAGGGCATGTCAGTTAGATGATTACCTCCCACAGTTTATGTTTCAAATTTAGTCTCAGTATAGAACTCAGTTCAGATCTACAAACAGTCACTCAACTCAGTACGAAACTTAGCATAGTTCCATAGAATCAAGACTATTAGATACAATCACTCAGTTATCAGTAGTACAGTATCAGTAAACTCATATTTCAGCTAATCAGTATTTAGAACTCAGTACTCAGTGTTATCACGATCTCAGTTACAGTTTTCGTATTCATGCATATACTCTTATTCAGTCATACTCATGTTATTCAGTTAGTATTGTTCATGTATATGAACCCATGCATTTCACCCTACCTCACTGAGCATACCAGTACATTCAAAGTACTAGAACATGCCTTTCTTTGATGTTATGGTCTTATATCATAGGTTCAGATGCACGGGCTCCCCGAGCACCCTTAGCAAATTCAGATTCTCAGCAGACAAAGTAGTGGTGAGTTCTCATAGTTTGAGGACATGATTTTTTTTTTAGAATTTTAGTTCATTTTTAGTAGTCGGAGTTAGTTAGGGACTTGTCCCATCAACTCCACAGTTCAGACAGTTTAGAGGCTTTTCAGACTAGCGTATTTTCAGACAGATATTTTAGTTTTGATATTGTTATACCTTATTCAGTTTATTTTCAGATCTGAACCTTATGGAAGTTTTCCACATTTATCTCAATTATATTGCTGTTATAGTATTACTATTATTTAGTGCTCACAGCAGGTACCAGTCATGGGTTAGCATGTGGTTCTTTGGGACTATGAGCACCATGTAGCGTCCGGGGTACAGACTCAGAGCGTTACACTCCCCCTTTGGATATCCAATAAAAATGAACACTTTTGTTCTAGATTTTAATTTATCAGTTTTTCCTTTTAGCACATGTATTGGACAACCCCAAACCTGAATATGTCATAGACTAGGCTTGCGCCCACTCCACAATTCAAATGGAGTTAAAGTTACTTATTTTGAAAGAACCAAGTTCAAAATATAATTTGTTGTTTCTAACGCATAATTCCAAAAATAAAAAGCAAATCTAAATAACTTAACATTGATCTAACCATTTCGATAAGAGTTCTATTTCGTCGTTTTGTGACACCATTTTGTTATGGTGTTTCTAGAGCAAAATATTGAGATATAATTCCTAATTATGATAAGTATTTAGTGAATTCTGTAAAATGATATTCATTACCACGATTAGATCTTACTTTATGGATATGTTTGTTATGTCGCTTTTTCATTTTTATCTTAAATTCTTTAAATTTTTCAAAGCATTTAGATTTATGGTGCAACAAATAAATGTATACATATTTTAAGTAATCATCTGTGAAAGTCACAAAATACTCAAAACTATTTCTTTCTTGTATATTCATAGGACCACACAAATCAGTATGAATTAATTCTAATTTATTACTGGTTCTATTTCTTTTGGAAGGAAAAGGTCTCTTGGTCACTTTACCTTCTAAACAGGATTCACAAGTTGGAAGTGCCTCCACTTTCAATGATCTCAAAGATCTACCAAAAATCAACCATGTGATCCTATTATGTTAATATAACCTAGACGTAAGTGTCATAAGTATGTTTCACTCAATTCTGAAATACGTTTTCTTTTATGTGATTGATCAATATTATTAAGTTCCATTGTTTGTAACATATTATGGGAAACATCAAATACAAAAAAATCATGTATTCTAGAAACAGAAATAATAAAATGCTTATTAAACTTAATAATTGCACAATTATTAGCAAAATAAACATTATAACCAACATCCATTATTCTTAAAACTGAAATTAAATTCCCTCTTATAGATGGAACGTAGAGAACATTATTCAAAGCTACAATTCTAGAACTACTAAATGAAATAAAAATATTTCTTATAGCTAAGGCTAGTGTTGGTTCCCATTAGTTTGAAACATGTTCAGTTCATTTTCACTAGGCACTGTATTTTCTGAAATCCTCGCAAAGAAGTGTAGCTATGATTAGTGGCTTTCGAATCTATAGCCCAAAACTGGATAGAACAGAAAATAAAAATATTTCAACGACATATGAAAAAGAAGTATCTTATACCTGTATTTTAGCTATGTATTCGGGACACTATTTCTTATGGTTGTCAGGTTGCTTGCAATGATAGCATTTTCCCTTAGGCTTCTCCACACTTATGGTTGTCAGGTTGCTTGCAATGATAGCATTTTCCCTTAGGCTTCTCCACAACACCATTAGCACCTGAAATCTTATGTGGATTTTTTTTCCTTTTAGCTTAGAAGTTGAAGATGAAGGTTTGTCAACCGTCAATGCTGCGGGAGGGGCTTGTTGCTTAATGATAGATTTTTTCACTTGTAGTTTATTCAGCATATTTGCAAGAGATAAGTTTATCTTATTCATGTTATAATTCAAGCGATTGAAACTGCTAAAAACTATCCGACAGAGTCTGTAGGGCCATCTCAAACTAAGATTCCTTATCAATAACCGCACCAAGAATTTATATCTCATTCAACAGACTCAACATTTTAAGAACGTGCTCTCTCATTGAAGTTCCTCCAGCCATTTTTATGGTCAAGAGGGCTTTAATGGTCGTCTACTTTGCAGCATAATATTTCTCACCAAACATCTCTTTGAGAGATTCGAGCATATCATAAGCAGTGGTCATTGACTGATGTTGATGTCGTAACATATTTTTCATGGAGGCAAGTATGTAGAATCTTATTATCTCATCAGTCTTAACCCATTTATCATAGGCAAGTATGTAGTAAGATAAGTGTATGTACGATTCCATGATATTTTTGGTAATTTACAGATGTGGTGGTCAATTCTATTGATGACAAATATGAGGAATACATATCCTCCTTGAATTTGTTTGCAATTTGTTTTCCAAAAAATAGTTCTATTTATGATAAAGGAGATACTACTGAGTATCATTATGTTTGTTTTCCAGAATAAATGAAAAACTAACCAGAGAAAATTAGTTTGGTGCAACGCTAGATTTTCTGTCATACTGTTTCAAGTCCTTTTAACTGTTGACAACTTTTGTTATATAGTAAGTATAAGATCTGGATCTACTTTTGTTCATTCAATGTTGTTGGATAACTGTTAGAGTTATGACCTAAATTTTGTTGGTCCGACCTTGAAAGTTTCGCTATACGACCCATGTTTGTGATTTTTAATGGGGTCTGTGGTGGTAGCGTAGGGATCGGGCTAATGGGTTATTTTTGTTATTCAAAAAAGTCAGCCTTCTCCACATTGTACTCTCTCTCTATTATAGTGAAACATCCTTTGCCCCTGCCCGTGGTTTTTTTCGCAAGGGTTTTCACATAAATTTATGTGTTGTTCTTGTTTTCTTTTACTTGTGATTTGCTTATTATGTTCGAATCATAACATATTGGTATCAAAACTAGTTTGATTATTTTCTTGAGGATGGCAACCATGAAGTATGATATTCTATTGTTGGATTGCAATACCAGATTTTTATTATGGCGGGTTAAGATACGGGTTGTGCTCGTACAAATGGATTTGGATGATGCTCTATTAGGGTTTGATAAGATACCCTCATTGTGGATGTGTGAGGATAAACGGCGTAAGGATTAAAAGGCTCTATCTCAGATCCACCTTCATTTATGCAATCAAATTCTACAAGATATTTTGAATGAGACCATTGTCATTATGTTGTGGTTGAAACTAGAATCAATATGTATGACAAAAAGCCTAACAAGTATGTTGCATCTCAAATAAGACTTTATTCCCATCGCATCTCTGGGGATGCTTCCTTAGAGGATCACCTATTTGTATTTAAGGAAATCATCTCTGATTTAGAGACTCTGGAGGTTAACTACGATGAGGAAGATCTAGGGTTGATTTTGTTGTGTTCGTTACCTGCATCATACATGACCTTTAGGGATACGATTTTATATAGTCGTTATACCCTAACGATAGATGAAGTCTATGATATGTTGTTCTCCAAGGAGAAAATGAAGCATCTTGTGAACGGGTTGGAGACTGAATGAGATGGTCTCATTGTTCAAAGAGGCTCATGAGAAGAATTCTAGGGGTGATGAGAGAAATAGGTTAAAATCCAAAAATAGAAACAAAACCTATAATTACTATAAGAAGAAGGGTCATATCAAATTCGAATGTTGGAAGTTACAAAATAGAGAGAAAAGAAAAGCTCCAAAATCAAAGAAAAAATAACCAAAAAAGTTTGGTGAAGCCAATTTTGTTAAAGATGGCGATAGTAATAGAGAACTCTTGGTAGTTTCTGATGGTAACTCCAAACCCTGTGAGGATTGGATTCTTGATTCATCTTGCACGTTTTATATGCGCAATCAAGATTGGTTTACAACATATGAAATAGTCTCTAAAGGTGTTGTGTTGATGGGAAATAACACATCTTGTAAGATATGTAGTATTGGAACAATCAGAATTAAGATATTTGATGGGGTTGTGAGGACACTTGGTGATGTGTGGTATGTCCCAGACCAGAAGAGAAATCTTATTTCCTTGAGTGCTCTTAATTTGAAGGGATATAAGTACACTGGTGAAGGTGGAGTCCTGAAGGTTACTAAAGATGATCCTGTAGTGATGAAAGGACAGAAATGTCTATAAATTTCTATGTCTTGCAAGGCTCTACGGTTATAGGTGATACAGTTGTTTCTACCTCCTCTCTTTTAGAAAGTGATGTTGCTAAACATTAGCATATGCTTCTGAGGCATATGAGTGAAAAAGGGATGGCTGAACTAAGCAGGAGAGAACTTTTTGATGTCCAGAGTATTATCAAATTAGATTTCTGTAAGCATTGCATTTTTGGAAAGCAAAAGAGAGTCAGATTCACTAAAGGCATCCACTCAACTGATTACATTCATTATGATCTCTGGGGTCTTTCTAGAGTGCCTTCTAGAGGAGGTGTGAATTACCTATTGACTATTATTGATGACTATTCCAGAAAAGTTTGGGTGTTCTTCCTGAAGCAAAAGAATGATGTGTTTCCTAATTTCAAGGAGTGGAAGATTATGATTGAAAAACAAACAGAAAAGCTGGTAAAACGCCTTTGGACTGATAGTGGTTTAGAGTTTTGTTCTAATGAATTTAATGCTTTGTGTAAGTCAGAAGAAATTGTGAGACACTTGACAGTTCGTCATACTCCGTAGCAGAATGGTGTGGCTGAATGAATGAATAGGACTATAATGGAGAAGGTGTGTTGTATGCTCTCTAATGCTGGTTTGCCCAAGTCCTTTTAGGCCGAAGCTGCTTCCACGGCTTGTCTTCTATTAATCGTTCTCCGTCAGTTGCGATTGATAAAAAGAATCCATAAGAGGTCTGGTCTGGTACTCCTGCTAATTATTTTAATTTTAGGATATTTGGATGCCCTGTTTATGCTCATGTTGATAATGGAAAGTTGGAACCTAGATCTGTCAAGTGCTTATTTATGGGTTATAATCCTGGTGTTAAAGGTTATAAGCTTTGGTGTCTATAAATCAAAAAGGTTATAATTAGGTTCCTCCGAATTATAACCTTCTGCTACATTTGATACCTTGCTTGGTATTGTGGTCATGCATAATCTTGAGCTTGAGCAGTTGGATGTCAAAACTGTATTCTTACATAGAGAACTTGAGGAGGACATTTATATACAACAACTAGAGGGCTTTGTAGTTTCAGGAAAGGAGGACTATGTATGCTTGCTGAAAAAGTCTCTTTATGGCTTAAAATAGTCGCCAGACAGTGGTATAAGAGGTTTGACTCTTTTATGACCTCTCATATATTTCGGATGAGTAGTTATGATAGTTGTGTCTACTTCAAGGAGGTAAGTGATGGTTCGTTCATGTATCTTCTCTTGTATATTGATGATATATTAATTGCAGCAAAGGATATGAGAGAGATAATAAAAGTCAAAGCCCAGCTCATTAAGGATTTTGAAATGAAGGATTTAGGAGCAGCAAAGAAGATTCTTAGCATGAAAATTATGAGAGATAAAGAGAAGTGTAAGTTATACTTGAGTTAGAAAAGCTATATTGAGAAAGTGCTTTATATGTTCAATATGCAAAATGCCAAGCCTTTCAGTACTCCATTGGAAGCTCACTTCAAACTCTCAGCTACTTTATCTCCAAGGACAAATGATGAGCGTGACTATATGTCTCAAGTTCTATACTCTAGTGTCGTCGGGTCTCTTATGTATGCGATGGAGCGTTCCCGACCATATTTATCATATGTCGTCAGTGCAGTTAGCAGATACTTGGCAAATCCTGGCAAAGAACATTGGAAAGTAGTTCAGTGGATTTTCATATACTTGCATAGATCTGTTGATGTTTGTTTGCAGTTTGGGCAAAATAAAAATGGAGAAACCGGGTATATTGATTTTGATTTTGCAGGACACCATGATAAAAGGAGATCCATCATTTGTGGTTGTGCTATTAGTTGGAAAGCTACCTTATAGACTACGGTTGCTTTGTCAACTACTGAGGCAGAGTACATGGCTATTACAGAGGCTTTCAAGGAAGCTATTTGGTTGAAGGGTCTGTTCGGTGAACTTAGCAAAGACTTATAGATTACTATGGTCTTTTGTGATAGTTAGAGTGCTATCTTTCGTACAAAAGATCAGATGTTTCACGAGAGGACAAAGCATATCGATGTTCAGTATCATTTTGTGAGTAAAATTATTGCTCGTGGTGATATTGTGGTAAGCAAGATTAGTAACCATGATAACCCCGTTGATATGATGACCAAGACACTACCAAGTGCCAAGTTTGAGCATTGCTTGGATTTGGTTGGTGTTAGCTGTTACGATGTGCCCTTAGGGGCTTTTGTGGAAGAGGTGGAGAGTTTGTCTTGAAATAGATTTGAGTTTTGAATTAGAATTCGTGTCAAGGTGGATATTGTTAGAGTTGTGACCCAAATTTTGTTGGTCCGACCTTGAAAGTTTCGCGGTGCGACCCATGTTTGTGATTTTCAATGGGGTCTGTGGTGGTAGTAGCGTAGGGATCGGGCCGGGCCTAGGACCTATTTGTACGCAGGTACTATATAAGTGCGATTTAGTGGGCTATTTTTATTATTCAGAAAATTCAGCCTTCTCCACATTGTACTCTCTCTCCATTATAGTGAAACCTCCTCTACCTCTGCCCGTGGTTTTTCCCGCAAGGGTTTACACGTAAATCTGTGTGTTGTTCTTGTTCTCTTTTACTTGTGTTTTATTTATTCTGTCCGAATCATAACAATAACCTATATCAAACACAGCCTGTAAAAGTTGCAACCTCTTGCTTTCTATTGTTACGTGTATCCAAGGGATATATATGCATTTGGACCGAGAGCATAGACTGGAAAAGGCGTATGGTGTGCCTCATTAACTGGCTACCCAGGTGTTCTTTTAAGCCACATCTCTATAATCAAATTTATATTCCAATTATCTTTTACGGGCTTAGATTATTATCAGAATCCAAGGGCTTCTGATAATATATGTTTTGCCCTGTCTTTCTTTTTTTCTTCATTTTTCATGTTGGTGTAATTCGATGTCTACGGCACAAACTAAAGATAATGCAAGCTTGAAGTTTGATACTGAGAAATAAGTGTTTGAATTCCTTGAATTTCCCGCGTTGGAGCCGCATGAAAGGAATTTGTGAGAATACCTAACAAAAATGTGGATATTGGGTTGTGCCATTCTTTGCTAGCTAGAAATTTGATCAAGTTGGATATTCTTACTTTTATATATAAAATGTATGGAACAAAATGTTATGAGATGAAAGTCCCTAGTTACTACTATTATATATGTACAAAGTTGTATCCAAGGGCATGTAGATTATGTAAAATAGTGATTCGTACTATGGACCCAATGCACTTCTTTTTTTAACTCATTACTTGAAAGTGTGGTTTCTTTTTTCTCTCTAGCTTTTATTTGTATTTATTTTTTCTTGATATTCTTGGTTTGATCACCATCAATCTCTTTTAAACTCCCTTCACTTATAGGAGTTGTTGTCTTCTTCTTTTCCCTTTTGAATGAATTTTTTTAAAAAATTTCATGTATAGTTGATAGTCAAATCAAATTGGACTCAAATCAATAAATATTTTATTTGATTTGAATAATTTTATGGGGAAAAGACACCATGAGACTTCGGTGAAACATTTTTTCAGGTGGCTGGCCATTTCAGACCTTTTTGTTTAATATGTGATCTTGTTTTTTGTTTTGCTTTTTTGGGTTTTTTTTCTTTTTTCGACTTAAAAAAGTTTCTTTAACGATCAAATATATATTCTTAAAAAATCATATAATTATTACATACAATATGTATATTTATAAGAAGTGTATAAAAATTAGAAATTATGTCATTGTTATATAAAATATGTATAGAAATTGCATTATTTTTATATTAGAAGCAAAATGGACAAACAAAAAAAAATAAAAAAAGAGAAAATTATCCCCTATAGTATTATTAGATCTAAAATAACAAATTTTAGCGACACTTTTAGATAATTATATTAATAGCAATTTAGTTACAAGTTATAGCAACTTATTAAAGATATATTATTTTAATTGTATTTTCAAAATTTATTTTTAATTATATAATTTAAAAGTATTTCCATATTTATAGGGTTGTAATCAATATTCCCCTTAAATTGTGTATTGATAATTATGGTAAATATATATTATTTTATATTTAAAAGATTGCACACTTTTATCAGATAACTTTATTGCAAGAAGATTACGGGTAAATCAAATTAATATTCTGAAAAAGTATCTGAATCATCTCTCCATCTCCATTCAAATACTCTATCCTTCAAAACTTTATTCTCGTTCTCCATTCTAATACTCAATCTTTCAAAACTTTATTCAAAATTCTGATTCCATTAACTTACTCATATAATATTTATATTCTCCCCTTGAAAATACAAGATTGAAAAAAAAGTGGGTTTCATATAATATTCATATTCTTCATTGAAAAAATGTGGGTTTAAGATAATATTCATCTTCTTTCCGAAAAATATAAAATTAATATATTTGTTTTTTCATTCTCCATTGTGAATCATGTCTAAAATAAAATTTGATTCTACTCCTTCGCGTAGAAGTCCTAGAATAATCAAAAATAGTAGCCCCATTCATCTTTCTAGACATTCGTTTGATTTAGGTTGTTTCACTCCTTCTCCTCTATCGAAGTGTAAAAATAATATAGTGAAAATTATCTTGTATATACTTATTAAACTGTTTCGTGCATGAATTCTGTATAAAATCAGTATGAAATAAGTATAATGATTGCAGAAGTTGGTATAGAAATCGACTTTCATCAAATATTATACGTTATTATTTAGTTTAGTGTATGAAATTAATATACAAACTTCTATTTTTTTTTAATTATTTCATGTATGAAACCTGTATAATATCAATATTACATTCAAGGTTTATAAATAGTTCTTATGTGAATTATTTATATGGAATGAGTATAATGTGATTGTGATATTCAATTAAGAAGATATACTTAAGATTATAAATTGAATGAAATCAGTTTATAAAGTGTTTTCTTATATGTCATATT
>NC_061121.1:46651570-46682132 GCF_002878395.1 Capsicum annuum
AAATCACGAACTAAGGTATGCGTAGTGTTCATCCACGGATCCCTTTCATTCATGGAGTCCAAGAATCATGTTTTTAAATAACCTATTGTGATTTTCTTGTTGTGATTTGATCATGTTCATGTTGATAGTTGTTATTATGTTTCAAGATGATGTCTTGATGACTTTCCATGAAGTATGTGAGTTTGTTGATTAAAAACCTATGAGTTTGGGTAGTTTTAGATTCTTAAATTGATAATTTCACCATGCTATAAAGTGTGCATGTAAGGTGTTTGATAAAATGCCTAGAATGATAGAATCATGTTCCTTATGACTCAATAGTATCTAAATGACAAGTCCATGCTAAACCTTAAAATGCAACACAATTTCCATGCTCTTGTTGTGTATTGACTGTTGTGTTATGCAACGTTTATGATATTAAAATAATAGAAGTATGTACATATTATATGCATTCCCTTCCATGATCAAGACTATGATAACCATGTGAAGCATGAAATCCCTTATTTATGGCATTATGAATTATGAAATCTATTCCTATGATCAAGACTATGATAACCATGTAAAGCATGAAATCCCTTATTTATGGTATTATGAATTATGAACTCTATTCCTACGATCAAGAAGTATTATGGATTGTTGATATTGGTCATGTATTCAAGAATGTCATGCTTTGTCAGTTTTCTTCTATCGAGTCCTGGGGGTACTCGTACCCAAACAATATAGCTGTGTGACTAGAGCCATGTCATGTTTTAACGATACTCTCAGTCAAGCCATGTTCCATAGAAGTTAGTCAGTCATGTGACTCAGGAAATCTCATGAACTCAGTACTCAGTAAGATCAGTAATCTCATGAACTCAGTCGGTTATCAGATATCAATAGTATTCCATCAGTCGATGGAATTCAGTAAACTCAGTTCATGTACAGTCAGTCAATCATGTTCAGTCTCTTCAGATGGGAGTAGAAATTTGCACCGAGTGAACCCAAGGGTGTGAACACACACTGTCAGATAAGGGTGTGATTCTTAGTAGTCATCCTTGTGTTCTAGAACTATGTAGCCAGCATAGATTGAGACATCAACACTGCCAGATGAGGGTTAATGAGGTGGATAAGTACTGTCAGATGAGGGCCCCACCATTCTCTTTTGGGGACACTGTCAGATGAGGGTACCCACAGTTGTCCTTACCAGTGGCACGGTATTGACACCCTTCCAATCAGGGCACAAATTGAAGCCCAGCTCAGTTGTTCTAGCACATTTAGGGCATGTCGGTTAAATAACTATTCCCACAGTTTCAGTATCAGTCTCAGTAAAAGAACTCGGATAGTTCTTCAAATTTTAGAACTATTAGATACAGTCAAATCAGTCACAGTACGAAACTTCGATAGTTTCATTAGATTTAGGACTGTCAGACACAGTCACTCATGTTATCAGTTATTTCAGTTATCAAAACTCCTGTATCAGTCATGCTAGATATCAGTAAATTCATGTCATTAGTATATAGATTCAGTTATCATGTTCTCACGATCTTAATTACTATGTATTCATGTGTGCACTCTCACATTCATATTAGTCAGTCAATTATTATCATTCATGCATGTAAGCCCCATGTATTCAGCCTACCTTACACGTATACTTAGTACATTCTTTTTGTACTGACGCATTTGCGCTTTGGTGTTTTCTTTTTATGTTACACCATAAGTTCAGAGACACGAATCCCAGATTAACAGCAGCAGTAGTATTCCAGGGTTCAGAGTTTTAGCAGTGAGTCCTTATTCTCTGAGGACGTGATCTTATTTTATCATATCAGTTCAATTTTAAGTTGACAAAGTTAGTTGGGGACATATCCCATCAACTACTTAGTCAGACAGTTAAAGGCTTTCAGACGACTACAATATTCTTCATGTTTTTCAGACTTCAGTATTTCAATTTTGTTTTGGTATCGAGATACCATTATATGTCAGACATTATTATTATTATTCAGTTATGTTTAGTATTGAACCTTATGGCCTCTCAGTGCATGTTTCAGCATTTTTATGTCATATTATGCAATATACAGGTACAGATATCAGTCATGGGTTAGCTTGTGGTCCTACGGGGTCATGAGCATCGTGTAGCATTCTGATTCAGATAATCGGGGTGTTACGAACTTGGTATCATAGCCTAAGGTTCAATAGAGTCCTAGGAAGTCTGAAAGCTGCTTCTAGTAGAGTCTTGTACATGGATGTGTTGCGCGCCACATTTATGTGCAGGAGGCTATGAGATGTTTTAAGAAATAGTTTCCCTTCTTTTAGTATTCATGTCGTGCCTATGAGAATAATCACAAGTCAGTTTCTCAGTCTAATTTGTTTCTCCTCTTAATTTCAGAACATACCTCCAAAGAGAAGAAACCAGTCAGCTCCTCAGCCCGTAGATCCTTTGGGCGATCATGTTTCTCATGCAGAGTTCAGGACCGCATTTACCACTCTTGCTCAATCAGTAGTTGCCCATAATGAGTGGCCAACAGTTATTCTGGCCAACTCAGCCGCATCTAGGATTCGGGACTTTACCCGAATGAATCCTCTAAAGTTCCTCGGGTCTAAGGTAGATAAAGACCCTCTGAAATTCATTGATCAGGTCCAGGAGGTGACAGATATTATGGGGGTGACTACTATTGAGAGTGTTGAGTTAGCCGCATAACAGTTGGAAGATGTGGCTCATACTTGGTACAAGCAGTGGAAGTCTAAAAAGGTAGATGGTGCAGGTCTTATAGACTGGGAGGAATTTGTCACAGCTTTCTTAGGCAGATTCTTTCCCCAGAAGCTGAGGAAGGCAAAGGTTCTAGAGTTCATCAACCTCATATAGGCCAATATCACGGTGAAAGACTATTCTCTTAGGTTTACTCAATTAGCCAGATATGCCCCTCATATGGTTCCAGACAACAGAGCTAAGATGAGCAAGTTTGCTTCAGGGGTAAATGATAGCATGGTTAACGAGTGCAGATCCGCCATACAAAATAGTGACATAACTTTAGCTCAACTCATGGCTCATGCTCAGTAGATAGAGGAGAAGAAAATTAAGCAGAGGGAAAAGCAGAATAAGAAAGCTAGGACAGGTAGCTTCAATTTTAGACAACCTAAATCAGAAGGAGGAAACCGTTCCCAGTTTTATCCTAAGTCATTAATTCCAGCTCCTTCTACAGCCAGTGCTCCAGTTCCTAAGTTCAGAGAGGGTAACAAAGATAGAGCGCCAGGCTCTAAGTCTCAGGGCAGTGTCAACAATGCCCGAACTAATCCCCTATGTTAGACTTTTGGTAAGAACCACAAGGGTGCTTGCAAAGCTGGTAGCGACGTCTATTTCGATTGTGGCAAGCCAGGCCACAGAGACAGAGATTGTCCTCATTCGGGTTATTACGGTCAGTAGATCCATTCCTAACTCGGTCCGATTGCCCGAACCAGCAGGGTGCCACTTCTAGTGCTATTGTGGGCAATGCCCAAATCAACTCTATGCTCTTCAGAACCGACAGGATTAGGAAAACTCTCCTAATATTGTTACTGGTATATTACAGATCTTTCATGTTCACGTTTACGCTTTGCTATATCCAGGTGCATTCTTGTCTTTTGCTACTCCTTATATAGCAGGCGATTTCGGAGTCAGTCCCAAAATTTTAGCAGAGCCTTTTTAGTATCTACTCCAGTGGTTAAAACCATCATAGCTCAGCGGGTATACAGAAACTGCCCATTATGATATTTCAGAAAGTCACATCAGTAGATTTAGTTGAGTTAGAGATGACTGATTTTGATGTCATTCTCAGTATGAATTGGCTTTATTCCTACTATGCCACAGTCGACTGTAGAAATAGAATAGTTCAATTTCAGTTTCCAAATAAACCCATCCTAGAGTGGAAGGGTAATACTCCAACGTTCAGAGGTCAACTTATTTCCTACCTTCAGGCAAGGAAGATGATATTTAAGGGGTGTGTTTATCATCTCGTGCATGTTAAGGACTCTAGTTCTGAATCTCCCAGTTTTAAATCAGTCTCAGTGGTTAATGAGTATTCAGATATCTTTCCCAAAGATCCTCCAGGCATTCCTCCCGAAAGGGAAATAGACTTCAGCATAAAGCTTCTTCTAGGTACTCAGCCTATCTCTATTTCGCCATACAAAATGGCACCAGCATAACTCTAGGAATTGAAAGAACAATTGAAGGATCTCTTAGATAAGCATTTCCCCATGGGGTGCACCAGTCTTATTCATGCAAAAGAAAGACGATTCTCTCAGAATGTGCATTGATTACCATAAACTCAATAAAGTCACAGTCAAGAACAAGTATTCTCTTCCCAGAATCGATGACTTGTTTGACCAACTTCAGGGTGCCAGTTATTTCTCTAAGATAGACCTCCGATCAGGCTACCATCAGCTCAGAGTTAGAGAATGTGACTTTCCAAAAACAGCTTTCCATACTCAGTATGGTCACTTCAAATTTTTAGTCATGTCCTTTGGTCTTACTAATGCCCCATCAGCTTTCATGGACTTGATGAACCATGTGTTCAAGTAGTACTTGGACATGTTCATCATAGTTTTTATAGATGATATTCTAGTCTATTCCCGCACAGAGCATGGTCATGCAGACCATCTCAGAATAATACTTCAGATTCTTAAAGATCATCAGCTATTCGCCAAATTCAGTAAGTGTGAATTTTGGCTAAGGTCAGTAGCATTCCTTGGTCATATCATTTTCGATGATGGCATTAGAGTAGATCCTCAGAAGATCGAAGCGGTAAGAAACTAGCCTCGCCATATCTCTCCATCAAATACCAGGAGTTTTTTAGGCTTAGCTGGCTAGTACAAATGGTTTGTTAAGGGATTTTCTTCTATTGCATCCCCTATGTACAAATTGACTCAGAAGAAGGTGAAGTGTCAGTGGCCAAATTCTTGCGAGAAGAGTTTTCAGGAGTTGAAGACTCAACTCACCTCAGCTCCAGTTCTAGCTCTTCCGTATAGTTCAGATAAGTTCATAGTGTATTGTGATGCATCTAGAGCAGGTTTGGGTTGTGTCCTCATGCAGGATGGTAAGTTCATAGCCTACGCCTCTAGACAGTTAAAGCCCTATAAGAAGAATTATCCTACTCATGATCTTGAGTTAGCAGCCGTAGTATTTGCCTTGAAGATTTGGAGGCATTATCTCTACGGAGTTCATGTAGATGTCTTCATAGATCATAAGAGTCTTCAGTATGTCTTTTCTCAGAAAGATATTAATCTTCGTCAGAGAAGGTGGTTAGAGCTCTTGAAAGATTATGACATAAGCGTCCTTTATCATCCGAGCAAGGCCAATGTAGTGGCCGATGCTCTCAGTAGACTGTCTATGGGTAGTTTTTCTCATGCTGAGGACAGTAAGAAGGAGTTAGTTTAGGAAGTTCATCATCTTACCAGACTAGGCATTCGCTTAGTCAATTTTTCAGAAGGTAGTGTATGTGTTCAGAGTAGTTCAGAATCATCTCTAGTTTTTGAGGTGAAAGAAAAGCAAGATAGGGATCCTAGCCTTGTCAAGATAAAGGATTCAGTCAGAGATCAGAAAGTAGAAGTTTTCTCCTAAAGGGGAGATGGTGTTCTTTGTTGTTAGAGTCGTTTGTGTATTCCAGGTGTAGATGACTTGAGACAGTGAATTCTTGCAGAAGCATATGGTGCACGATACTGTATTTATCTAGGGGACACTAAGATTCACTGCCACTTTTAGGAGATCTATTGGTAGAGTAGGATGAAGAGAGATGTTGCAGAGTTTGTGGCTAAGGGCTCTACATGTTAGTAAGTTAAGATAGAGCATCAGAAGACTAGTGGTTCCATGCAGGAGTTTACCATTCCTACTTGGAAGTGGTAAGAAGTGAACATGGACTTCATGATGAGTTTGCCTTGAACTCTTCATCAGCATGATTCAGTTTGGTCCATAGTAGACTGAATGACCAAGTTAGCTCATTTTTTTCCAGTTCATACCTTTTATTCAGCCGAGGATTATGCCAAACTCTATATCAGGGAGTTGTTCAGATTACATGGTGTTCCATTATCTATCATCTCAGACAGAGGTACCCAGTTCACCTCTCACTTTTGGAAAGCATTCCAAAAGGGTCTTGGTACCCAAGTTCATCACAGTATAGCGTTTCATCCTCAGATAGATGGTCAAGTAGAAAGGACCATTCAGACTTTAGAAGATATTCTAAGGGCATATGCAATTGATTTCAAGGGTAGTTAGGATGACCACTTACCTTTGATTGAGTTTGCATACAACAATAGCTATCATTCCAGTATTCAGATGGCTCCATTCAAAGCTCTCTATGGTAGGAGATGTAGATCTCCAATCGGCTGGTTTGAATTTAGTGAGGCCTCAGTCATAGGGCCTGACTTAGTGTTTGATGCCTTACAGAAAGTCCAGTTGATCAGAGAAAGACTTTGGGCTGCTCAGAGCCGATAGAAGTCTTATGCAGATATTCGTACAATAGATCTCAAGTTTGAGATTAGTGATTATGTCTACCTTGATATCTCTCCTATGAAGGGAGTGAAGAGGTTCGGCAAGAAGGGAAAGCTCAGTCCTCGATATGTCATCCCCTTCAAGATTCTTAGTCACCTCGGCAAGGTAGCTTATGAGCTTAATTTTCCTTCAGATCCAGCCTCAATTCATCAAGTATTTCATGTCTCTTTGCTCAAGAAGTGCATAGGTTACCCATAATTCATAGTCCCTATTTAGAGCATTGATGTTTAGAACAGCCTCTCGTATAAAGAGATTCTAGTTGAAATCCTAGATTATCAGACTCATAGACAGAGGAACAAAGAAGTCCCTCTAGTCAAAGTTCTCTGGAAAAATTAGTTCGTTGAGGGAGCTACTTAGGAAGCAAAAGCAGATATGCACACCAAGTACCCTCACCTCTTCTCCGCTAATCCAGATCAAGCTCAAGGTAACAATTCTCCTTAAGCTTATTCAGCTTCACATTCAGTATTTTGTGAAAACTTGGTATTCAATTTCATGATCATGTGTCATCACAAACTTGGTATCAAGTTCCATTGCATATTCGATCATGCATTCATGTACCATCTCAGTTTTATAATTATTCATCATACATGTATTCTCATTGTGAGAAGATTTAGTTCCTCAGAGCACTCAGTTATGCATTCATGAATCAGTTACACATGCATCAGATATGCATGTTCAGTATGTTATGTTCAGCTTATGAGTCATGAAATTAAGCTCCAGTTATCCATGTTCAGTTCTGTTCAGCTTATTGTTCCCTCTCTCATCCAGTCTTATTGGAGGATGAATGTTCCCAAGGAGGAGATATTGTAATACCCCAAATTTTCTTCCTAGCTAATTTCATCACAAGAATGCCTAGTATTAGCTTCTAAAGTGAATGATTATTATTCCATGAGTAATTTTAAGATTTTTAATTTTTGTCATGTGGAAAATTCAATAAGCTTTCCATCGATATAAAATTCGCCCAAATCCGACACCCGAACGAGGAGTTAGAGCCGTTTTAGTGAGACAGTGTATCACCTGAGCCTGCAGTGCATCGCAGAGATAGCTCAAATGGAAATTGTCAATTTCCAGTATTGCTCCGCAATAGTGGCACATCGCGCCAAACTTCCAGGTCTTAGACAAGTTGGCCACGTGATAGCTCCGCATCGCGCCCCCGTACAATTTCCCATTTGTCAATTTTCCGTGACTTGGTGCGATAGTGGTGCGTCGCGCCAAGGATGAAAATTGGAAAATTTTCTTAGAAATTAAAGACATGTCCTAGGGTTAAAAGGGTCAATTTCCCTACCCTATATAAGCCTTATAACATGAGATTTGGCCATAATTCAGCAATTTATACTCAATTACTCTTAAAAACTCTCAAGAACAAGCCCTAGGGTTTTCATAGAAAGTTCAATTCCAAGGGAATTCATTCTACAATTTCAAGAATCTCTCTGTCAATCTTCACGAAATCACAAACTAAGGTATGCGTAGTGTTCATCCACGGATCCTTTTCATTCGTGGAGTCCAAGAATAATGTTTTAAATAACCTATTGTGATTTGCTTGTTGTGATTTGATCATGTTCATGTTGATAGTTGTTATTTATGTTTCAAGATGATATCTTGATGACTTTCCATGAAGTATGTGAGTTTTTTGATTGAAAACCTATGAGTTTGGGTAGTTTTAGATTCTTAAATTGATAATTTCACCATGCTTTAAAGTGTACATGTAAGATGTTTGATAAAATGCCTAGAATGATAAAATCATGTTCCTTATGACTCACTAGTATCTAAATGACAAGTACATGCTAACCCTTATGAGCAACACAATTTCCATGCTCTTGTTGTGTATTGACTATTGTGTTATGCAATGTTCATGATATTGAATCATGCAAGTATGTACATGTTATATGCATTCCCTTCCATGATCAAGACTATGATAACCATATGAAGCATGAAATCCCTTATTTATGGCATTATGAATTATAAACTCTATTCCTATGATCAAGACTATGATAACCATGTAAAGCATGAAATCCCTTATTTATGGAATTATGAATTATGAACTTTATTCCTATGATCAAGAAGTATTATGGATTGTTGATATTGGTCATGTATTCAAGAATCTCATGCTTTGTCAGTTTTCTTCTATCAAGTCCTGGGGGTACTGTACCCAAACAATATAGCTGTGTGACTAGAGCCATGTCATGTTTTAACGATACTCTCAGTCAATCCATGTTCCATAGAAGTCAGTCAGTCATGTGACTCAGGAAATCTCATGAACTCAGTACTCAGTAAGATCAGTAATCTCATGAACTCAGTCAGTTATCAGATATCAATAGTATTTCATCTATCGACAGAATTCAGTAAACTCAGTCCATGTACAGTCAGTCAATCATGTTCAATCTCTTCAGATGAGAGTAGAAATTAGCACCGAGTGAACCCAAGGGTGGGAACACACACTGTCAAATTAGGGTGTGATTCTTAGTAGTCATCCTTGTGTTGCTGAACTATATAGCCAGCATAGATTGAGACATCAACACTGTCAGATGAGGGTTGATGAGGTGGATAAGCACTATCAGATAAGGGCCCCACCATTCTCTTTTGGGGACACTGTCAGATGAGGGTGCCCACAGTTGTCCTTACCAGTGGCGCAGTATTGAAACCCTTCCAGTTAAGGCATAGATTAGGCCCCAACTCAGATGTTCTAGCGCATTTGGAGTATGTCGGTTAAATAATTATTCCCACAATATCAGTATCAATGTCAATAAAAGAACTCAAATAGTTATCCAGATTTCAGGACTGTCAGATACAGTCAACTCAGTCACAGTACGAAACTTAGATAGTTCCATCAGACTTAGGTCTGTCAGATACAGTCACTCATGTTATCAGTTATTTCAGTTATCAAAACTCTTGTATCAGTCATGCTAGATATCAGTAAATTCATGTCATCAGTATATAGATTCGGTTATCATGTTCTCACAATCTCAGTTACTATGTATTCATGTGTGCACTCTCACGTTCATATTAGTCAGTCAGTTATTATCATTCATGCATATAAGCCTTATGTATTCAGCCTACCTCACACGTATACTCAGTAAATTTTTTTGTACTGATGCATTTACGCTATGGTGTTTTATTTTTATGTTACACCATAAGTTCAGAGACACGACTCCCAGATCAGCAATAGTAGTAGCATTCCAGGGTTCAAAGTTTTAGCAGTGAGTCCTCATTCTCCGAGGACATGATCTTATTTTATCATATCAGTTCAGTTTTTAGTTAACGAAGTTTGTTGGGGACATGTCCCATCAACTCATTAGTCAGACAGTTAGAGGCTTTAAGACGACTACAATATTCTTTATGTTTTTCAAACTTCAGTATTTCAGTTTTGTTTTGGTATCGAGATACCACTCTATATCAGACGTTATTGTTATTATTCAGTTATTTTCAGTATTGAGTCTTACAGCGTCTCAGTGTATGTTTCTGCATTTCCATATTATATTATGCAGTGTACAGGTACAGATATCATTCATGGGTTAGCTTGTGATCCTTCGGGGTCATGAACACCGTGTAGTGTTTTGGTTCAGATAATCGGGGTGTTACATATTAAGTACATTCAAACTGGTGGCATTTTATTTTCTGTGAAATGTCACGACTTTTTTGTTTACATTAATACTTCTCACCTTTTCAAAATGATTTTGAGAAGACTTAATTACAGCCATTATTATTGAGCTGTTGCAACAGATCGTCTATCTGCCACAATAGATTTACCATCTATTGCAACATATAGATTATCTATTGGGACAAATGGTACATAGGTTGGGGATGTTTTGATTTCTTCTAACATTTGATTCGTCAGTTGCAACAGATGAAGAATTCGATTCATCAGCTGTTTTGAATGTGTTAGATAAAAAGTCATGACTCTTCACCTTTTTTTTAATAGTCATCACATGCGTGCAGATGAATAAACAATGTCTGGTCTGTCGCAACAGATTTACAATATATTGCAATATAAGGATTATCTGTTGTGACAGATGGACCATATGTTGGAGGAGATGTTTTGATTTATTCCGACAGCTGATTCATCAATTGCAACAGATAAAGATTTCGATTCATTAGCTATTTTGACTGTGTTAAGATAAAAAAGTGATAACTTTTCACACCTCTTTTTTAATAGTCATCACATGCGTGCAGATGAATAAACAACACTGTATTGTCTTTAATGGGGTAGGAAGAATAAGGTGTGTGCAATGGATCCACTTTCATGTGTGGGAGTTATGTATTATTGATCAGTCTATCGCGATAGACACATAAAATGCAATGATTTTGTGAATGTAGATTTTTACCGATTAGGCACTGATCCTTCAAACAAGATCCTGCATTGTACAGTTTAGTTTAATAGGTGCGAACTAATAATGACAAAGGGTTCCAAGACGGTAGTGTCGATACCCTGTTACAATTTAATGATGGTCTATACTCATATTTTTATGTCAAGATTGGGGAAGGGTTCAAGTTTTTAGCGGGAGTGTAAATATCCAAAGTGATTGGACCGATTTTAATGGTGCAATGGACTTCTTGAAAGGCCTCAGAAGCCTCGCACTGCAGCAAACAACGATGGAACCAATAGAAATTTCCCTATTCTAAATTTATATGGATGTATTATTGGAGCAGAATTTTATACGGCAGAAGGTGCTTGGGAGAATACCTGTGCGAGAAGGGGGAGGTGGAGAAGGCCATATATCATCTCAGACCTTATTTAATAGGAAACACAGGAGAGCGTGCAAGAAAATTCTAACGAATCTGGCCAATGAAATTGACATGAGAAATGAAAAAACTGGATGAGCTTCAAATGTGGAAGTGTATCCAAATATAAAAATCCATCAGTCATTGAAAAAAAAGAATGGTCAACAGGACTGGAGCTGGACACTTTGCTAGAGAATACAACTAGCGAACGTGGCCTCAATGAAGACTCTCACAAAGTGCAAGACCAGAACTCTAAGGAAGAAGTTTCTAGCAAAGTGACAAGCTCCAGTCCTCTTGACCATTCTTCTTTTACTTCAACGACTGATGGATTTTTATTTTTGGATACGCTTTCACATTCGCAGCTCATCTAGTTTTTTTATTTTTCATGTCAATTTCATCAGCCAATATTGCTACACTTTCCTTCCTCTGTGTTTCCTCTTAAACAAGGTCTGAGATGATATATGTCCTTCTCAACCTCCTTTTTTCTGCACAGGTATTCTCCCAAGCACCTACTATTGTATAATAGTCTCCTTCAGCAACCCTTCCATATAAATTTGGACTAGGGAAATTTCTATTGGTTCCATCGGTGTTTTCTACAGTGCGAGGCTTTGAAGGCCTTTCAAGAAGTTCATTGCGCCATTAAAACCGGTCCAATCACTATTGGATATTTACACTGCCTCCAAAAACTTGAACCCTTCCCTAAACTTGACACAAAAACATGAGCATAAATGGTCATTAAATTATAAGAGGGTATCAACACCACCTACTTGGTCCCTCAGCCTTACCAGTTCAAACCTAACAATCTTATTTATAAAATGCCATATCTTGTTTGAAGAATTAACTCTTACACATTCACAAAATCATTGTACTAGATATGTGTTTTCTTGATAGATTGATCAGTAATACATACCTCCCACATATGAAGTAGTTCTATCTGCAAGCAGTTTATTCCTCCGAACCTATCTTTACTCTATCTTTTAATGCTGGTCAGGCAAAAACGGATCCAGTTTCACTTTCTTTGATCTATAAACAAGAGAAATACATTTGATGTCAAACAAGAGAAGAAGAAAAAACATTACAAAAGGGTAACAAAACTTGAGAAAATCAACAGATGACCAATCTGTTGCAATATATTGCCCATCTGCTCAATCGATAAGGTATTTGTTACAACAGATGAATGACATGTTGCAATAGATGGGTCATCTATTGGAATAAATCAAACCAGAATTGGTACTAGTTTTATTTCTTCAAACAGTTGTTCTACCTGTACAAAAGGGTAACACAAAATTGAGTGAATCAATAGATGACCAATCTGATGCAATAAATTATCCATCTGTTCAAATGATGAGGCATTTTGCAACAGATATAAAAACTACGGTTCATTCATTCAAGACTTAAAAGTCACTTTTCCTTCAATTTTCTCAATAAATAGAATATAGTAATGGGTAAATCATCAATAGCAACAGATGTAAATATCTAATTTAAATGACATACAAAGAAGAAGACGAGATGGAAAGAGCAATAGTGAATCATACCTGCAATGTGGAAAAAGCAAAGAGATCAGAACGTCCAGTTTAGTCAAGAAAAGATATTGATCGGTTGAGATACGAAAATATCCTCATTCGAAAGAAGAGAGAAAAAAGAGGCAAAAAGGAAAGAGAGAGAATTGAGAATAAAGAAGAAAGAGTGATAGATGAGTTGAGTTGAGTCTTAAGTCTTACTTATGTTATAGCTGAACGAGAGAGTATTCTTTTAGATATGGGTTTTAAATATTCATTAATAACTTTTGACTTTTAAGGAGCACGAGGAGACGGTGACATTGAAAAGACCAGATAAGACTACTCACTCAGGAGATTTTTAAGTTATCCAAGTAATATTTTTTACTGCCTTAGTAATTTAACTCTTTTATCTCGAATAGGAAATACCTAAATTGCTTTTAAAAAAAGGGTTTTAAAATATCTAAGTGCAACAGATAATAATTTTTGTTTGAAAATTTTCAAAGCTCAGTCATCCATCACAACAGATGAGTAATATGTTGCAACAGATAACTTAATTTGTTTAATTAATTTCAATATAAAAGACATCTGTTGCAAGAGGTTGAACATTTACTTTTACACAATTTCAATTGATTTCATATGTTGTAATGCTCCAAATCTTGTACCCGAAATGCTACACGGTGCTTATGACCCCGAGGGACCACAAGCTAATCCATGACTGATATCTGTACCTATACAATGCATAATATACTTGTAGAATACGGAAAATATGAACAATAGGCCATAAGGTTCAACTGAATAGAATATCTAATAATTAATAATATCTATATAGGGTAACAAATACCCAAAACACCTGAAAGCTGAATCTAAAATCTGAACTAAATCTGAAAGCCTCTAAATACTATCTGAAATAAGGAGTTGGAGATCATGTCTCCAACTAACTCCGTCTAGCAAAACTAAACTGAAATAATGAAAGAAATAAAATAATATCATCCTCGAATGGATGAGGACTCACTGTAACTCTACGACTGGAATGCTACTGCTGATCTGGAACTCGTGTTTCTGAACCTATGGTGTAATATGAAACAAAGCACCATAGCGTAAATGTGTCAGTACGACTGGGAGTACTGAGTATACGAGTGAGGTAAGCTAAATGCAAAAGGGTTTACATGCATGAACAATTCTAACTAACTGACTGATATGAACGTAAGAGTACAAACATGCATACATAGTAACTAAAATCATTAATACATGATATCTGGATCTGTGCGCTAATACATGGTTTACTATTATCTAACATGACTGATACTAAAATTTTGATAACATGGATGACTGTGTCTGACAGTCCTGAATGTGATGGAACTACCTGAGTTCCGTACTGTAACTGAATTGACTGTAACTGACAGTCCTGGTATACTAAAATCTGAAGAACTATCTGAGTTCTTTTACTGAGATTGGGATTGAAACTGTGGGAGGTATTTTCTTAAACAACATGCCCCAATAATGCACATAGCTGGGTTTGGGTCTAATCTCTATCCCGAATGGAAGGGTGTCAATACCGCGTCACTGGTAAGAACAACTGTGAGTGACCCTTAGCTGGCAGGTACTCGAATTAGAACGGTGGAAACCCTAAACTGACAGGTTAATCCACCTCATCAACCCTAATCTGGCAGGTTAAGATGTCTCGACCTACGCTGGCTATGTAGTTCTGGAACACAAGGATGACTACTAAGAATCACACCCTAAACTGACAGGTGAGTTCCCATCCTTGGCTTCACTCGGTCCTAACTTCTACTCCCATCTGAAGAGACTGAACATGATTTAACTGGTTGTAAATAGACTGAGTAACTGACTTCCATTGACTGATGGAATAGTACTACTATCTAAGAATTTATTGAGATCATAAGATTTCTGAGATTTCCTGAGTCACATGACTGATTGAGTTCTATAGATCATGGCTTGACTGAGATTATCATGATAACATGACATGGCTCTAGGCACACAGCTATATTTTTTGGGTACTAGTACCCCCAGGACTCAATGGAAGGAAACTGACACACATAACTGACTTGATCATAAAATGGAGTCCACAATTCACCATATCATAAGTAGGGGATTTCACACTAAGTATAGTTCTCAACATCTTATGTATGGAAAGGAAATTCATACAACATGTGTATACTTTCATAGCATCAATATCATGCTTAATCCAAATCACAACAATGACGCATATCAATCACGTGGAATTTATGTGAAATCATAAAGCATGGAGCATGGACTTGTCATTTAAGCACTATTAAATCATGGGACATGAATTCTATCATCCTAGGCCTTTTATCAAACACTTTGCATGCATTGTTTTAGCTTAGGTGTGTTTTCATGAATTTCCCCATTTTAAACCACATAAATTTCATGGATTTAAACTAACGAACATATATACTTCATGAAAACACCTTTAGATATCATCTTGAAACTTAAAAAACAATCATCAATATGTACATGGTCATATCACAACAATAAAATCACAAAATAATATTTAAAACATGGTTCTTGAGATCTATGAACGAAATGGATCCATAGATGAACACTATGCATACCATAGATGGAAGATTCTTGATGATTGATGAAGAAATTTGCTTGAACTTAAATCCCCAATTGAAAACCCTAATGTGTTCTTGAGAGAATTTTGAGAGAAAAAGTATGTTTTGGTGAAATAAGGGCTTAATTTCGTGTTTATGGAATATATATAGGGGTGGAAGGATGACCCAAATACCCCTCTAGATGCATCATTTAATTTCTGTGAAAATTACCCGATTTAGGCCCCCGGCACGACGCGGAGAAATCGCGTTGCCCCCCGTTTGTGACCTGGAAACTCACCGCGATGCAGTGGAATCATGGAGAGACATTGGATATTGACAAACTTTATTTTGTCTTACGACGCGCTGCACCACTGACTGAAATGACGCTGCTGAAACTTTAAATCGCCATAACTTCTTCATCGGGTGTCCGTTTTAGGCAAATTTGATATCGACGGAAATCTTATTAAATTCTATACAATTTGAAGGTTATAAATCTACCAAAATAACACCTATAAACCAAGTTATTCTCATTCAAAGATGACCTATGTGAAATCACACACGAAAACTTGGTAGATTTAAAAGTTATTAGCTTGGCTTACTCTAAGTGACTCTTATGAACATGATTAACACATCATAATATCTATTATCCCTAGGATACTCATCCTAATTCATACATTCAAATATGAATCACAGGATAGGAGGTTTCATTTGTAGGAACAACAGTTTATTTTCTAGCTTAGAAATATACGGGGTATTACAATATCTCCCACTTGGAAACATTCATCCTCGAATGAGACTGACTGAAACGGGGAGATATGATAAACTAGAGTATGTACAATACATACACTACTGGAATATTATCTCATGACAGACATGACTGATAAGCTAAACATATCATGCTGGACATGCATATCTGATGTATGAGTAACTGATTTATGAATAGATAACTGAGATTTTTGATAACTGAGTTCTCCCAATGAGAATGCATATTTGATGAATAATTATACACTATACTGATACATGAATTCATGACTGAATATCCAATCATACTTGATACCATATTTGTGATGAAATGTGAGCATGAACTGAATACCAAGTTGTATAGAATACTGAAAGGGAAACTGAATAAGCTTAAGGAGAACTGTTAGCTTGAGCTTGATCTAGATTGGTGGAGAAAAGGTGAGGATACTTGGTATGCATTTCTGTTTCTGCTTCCCAAGTAGCTCCCTCAACAGACTGATTTCGCCAAAGAACTTTGACTAAAGGGACTTCTTTGTTCCTCAGTCTACGAGTCTGATAGTCTAGAATTTCGACCGGAATTTCCTCATAAAAGAGACTGTTCTGACTGTCAATGCTCTGAATAGGGACTACAACTGACGGATCACCTATACACTTTTTGAGCAAAGAGACATGAAAGACTGGATGAACTGAGGCTAGATCTGAAGGTAATTCGAGCTTATAAGCTACCTTGCCTAAGCGACTGAGAATCTTAAAGGGATCGATATATCAGGGACTGAGCTTTCCCTTCTTGCTGAACCACTTTACTCTCTTCATGGGAGATATCTTTAGATAGACATAGTCATCGACCTCGAACTCGAGATCCTTTCTACGAACGTCAGCATACGACTTCTATCGGCTCTGAGCAGCCCGAAGTCTTTCTCTGATTAACTGGACTTTCTCTAAGGTGTTGAGTACTGAGTCAGGCCCTATGACTGTGGCCTCACTAGCTTCGAACCACCAGATTGGAGATTTGCACCTCCTACCATAGAGAGCTTTGAACGAAGACATTTTAATACTGGAATGATAGCTATTGTTGTATGCAAACTCAATCAAAGGCAAGTGGCCATCCCAACTTTCCTTGAAATCAATTGCACATGCCCTTAGCATATATTCAAGAGTCTGAAAGGTCCTTTCTTTTTGACCATCTGTCTGAGGATGAAAAGTTGTACTGAGATAAACTTGGGTACCAAGACCCGTTTGGAATGCTTTCCAGAAGTAAGAGATGAACTGGGTACCTCTGTCTGAGATGATAGATAATGGAATACCGTGTAATCTGACCAACTCCCTGATATAGAGTTTGGTGTAATCCTCAGCTGAAAAAGAGGTATCGACTGGAAGGAAATGGGATGACTTGGTCATCTATCTACAATGACCCAAATTGAATTATGTTGATGACGAGTTTGAGGTAAACCAGTCATGAAATCCATGTTCACTTCTTCCCACTTCTAAGTAGGAATGGTGAACTCCTGTATATAACCACTAGGTTTCTGATGCTCTATCTTAACCTGCTGATATGTAGGGCACTTAGCCATAAATTCTGCAATATCTCTCTTCATCCTACTCTGCCAAAAGATCTCCCATAGGTCACGGTACATCTTAGTGGCCCCTGGATGAATAGAGTATCGCGCACCATGCACTTCTGCAATAATTTGCTGCTTTAAATCTTCTACACCTGGAACACAGAGACGACCCTAACAATGAATGACACCATCTGCCCTTTGGGATAAAATCTCTACTTTATGATTCTGAACTGAATCTTTTAGCTTGACAAGGCTAGGATCCCTATCTTGCTTTTTTTTCACCTCAAAAACTAGAGATGACTCTAAACTATCCTGAACACATACACCACCCTCTGAAGAATCGACTAACCGAACACTTATTCTGGCAAGCTAATGGATTTTCTTAAGCTATTATCTTTTTTCTATTCTCAACGTGAGAAACACTACCCATGGAGAGTCTACTGAGAGCATCAGCCACAACGTTGGCCTTGCCCGAATGATAAAAGTCACTCATGTCATAATATTTCAAGAGCTCTAACCACCTTCTCTGATGAAAATTGAGATATTTCTGAGAAAAGATATATTGGAGACTCTTATGATCTGTGAAGACATCTACATGAACTCCGTATAGATAATGCCTCCAAATTTTTAAGGCAAATACTACGGCTGCTAACTCAAGATCATGAGTAGGATAATTCTTCTCATAGGGCTTTAACTTCCAGGAGGCGTAGGCTATGACCTTACCATGCTGCATGAGGACACAACCCAAACCTACTTTGGATGCATCATAGTATACTACGATCCCATCTGAACTATCTGGAAGAGCTAAGACTGGAGCTGAGGTGAGTCGAGTCTTCAATTCCTGAAAACTCTTCTTGCAAGGATCTGACCACTGAAACTTGACCTTCTTCTGAGTCAATCTAGACATGGGGAATGCAATAGAACAAAATCCCTGAACAAACCACCTGTAATAGATAGCCAAACCCAAAAAACTCCTGATATCTGATGAAGAGATAGGGCGAGGCCAAGTTTTTACCACTTTGGTCTTATGAGGATCTACTCTAATGCCATCACTGGAAATAATATGGCCAAGGAATGCTACTTACCTTAGCCTAAACTCGCACTTACTGAATTTGGAGAATAGCTGATGATCTCTGAGAGTCTGAAGAACAATTTTGAGATGGTCTGAATGATCACGCTCTATGCGAGAATAGACTAGGATATCATCTATGAAGACTATGATGAACATGTCCAAGTACTGCTTGAACACAGAGTTCATCAAGTCCATGAAAACGGCTGGGGCATTGGTAAGACCAAAGGACATAACTAGAAATTTGAAGTGACCATACCGAGTACGAAAAGATGTCTTCGGGAAGTCATATTCTCTAACTCTAAGTTGCTGATAGCCTTAGCTAAGGTATATCATGGAAAATAACTCGCACCCAGAAGTTGGTCAAATAAGTCATCTATTCTGGGAAGAGGATACTTGTTCTTGACCGTAACTTTGTTGAATTGATGGTAATCAATACACATCCTGAGAGAATCGTCTTTCTTGTGCATGAATAAGACTGGTGCACCCCACGGGGAAATAATGAGTCTAATGAATCATTTATCTACGAGATCCTTCAATTGATCCTTCAGTTCTTTAAGTTCTACTGGTGTCATTCTATATGGCAGAATAGAAATAGGTTAAGCATCTGGAATAAGGTCAATGCTGAAGTTTATTTCCCTTTTGAGAGGAATGCCTGGAAGATCTTCGGGAAAGATATCTGAATATTCGTTAACCACTGGGATTGATTGAAATCTAGGAGATTCCGAACCAGAGTCTTTAACATGAATGAGATGATAAACACATCCTTTAGAAATCATTTTCCTTGCCCGAAGGTAGGAAATAAGCTGACCCCAAAAAGATGAAGTACTACCCTTCCACTCTAGGACGGGCTCATTCAGGAACTTAAATTGAACTATCTTATTTCTACAGTCGACTGTGGCATAGCAGGAATGAAGCCAATCCATGCCGAGAATGACATCAAAATCAGTCATCTCTAACTTGACTAAATCTGCTAACATGGCTTTTTGAAATATCATAACTGGGAAGTTCCTGCATACCCACTGAGCTATGATGGTTTTACCTACTAGGGTAGAGACTGAAAAGGGCTCTGCTAAAATTTCGGGACTGATTTCAAAATTTCCTGCTATATAAGGAGTAACAAAAGACAAGGATGCACCTGAATCTAGCAAAGCATAAACATGAACATAGAAAATCTATAACATACCAGTAACGACATCAGGAGAATTTTCCTGATCCTGTCGGGTCTGAAGAGCAAAGAGTCTATTTGGGCGTTGCCCACTAGTAGCACTGGAAGTGGCACCCTGCTGATTTGCTGACCCTGTACACCTGACTGCAGACACTCTCTAATCTTATGGCGTGGCTTGCCACAACCAAAACAAACATCACTACCAGCTCTACAGGTACCCTTGTGGTTCTTACCACAAGCCTAACACAGGGGATTAGTTTGGGCACAGCTGACACTGCCCTGAGACTTAGAGCCTGGTGCTTGATCTCTGTTGCCATCTCTGAATTTTGGCACTGGGGCACTGGCGGAGGAAAGAGTTGGAACTTCTGGCTTAGGACAAAACAGTGAACGGTTTTCTCCTTCTAATTTGGGTTGAGCAAATCTGAAACTGCCTGATCTTGCTCTCTTGTTTTGCCTCTCCCTAGTCCTAATCTTCTGCTCCTCTATTTGCTGGCTAAAGTTATATCACTGATCAACATCGCATACCTACACTCATTTACCACGCTATCATTCACTTCTGACATAAACTTGCTCATCTTAGTCCTATTGTCTTCAACCACATGAGGGGTATATCTGGCTAGCTATGTAAATCTAAAAGAATACTCTTTAACCATCATATTTCCCTGCCTGAGGTGAATGAACTCCAGAACTTTTACCTCCCTCAGCTCTTGGGGAAAGAATCCATCTAAGAAAGCTGTGACAAATTCCTCCCACTCTATAGGACCTGCACCATCTACCCTTTCAGACTTCCACTGTTTGTACCAAGTATGAGCAACATCCTGTAACTAGTATACAGCTAAATCGACATTCTGACAAGAAGTAACTCCCATGATGTCTATGACCTTCTGGACTTGGACAATGAATTCTTGAGGGTCTTCATCAGACTTAGACCCGAAGAAAGATGGAGGGTTCATTCGGGTAAAGTCCCGAATCCTAGCTACGGCTGAGTTGGCCACTGGATTGGCTAGAATAACTGGTGGCCATTTATTTTAGGTAGCCACAGACTGAGCAAGTGTGGTGAATGTAGCCCTAAACTCCATATGAGAAACATGTTTGCCAAAAGAATCTTTGGACTGAGGAGCGGGCTGGTTTCTTCTCTTTAGAGGCATATTCTAAAAGAAGAGAAAAACGGATTAGACTGAGAGTTTAACTTGAGATTATGCTCACTAGCACAACATGAATACTAAAAGAGGGGAAGCTATTCCTAAAACATCTCACAGCCTCTTGCACATAAATGTGGCACGCAACACACCCATGCACAAGACTCTACTAGATGCAGCTTTCAGACTTCCTAGGACTCTACTAGATGCGGCTTTCAGACTTCCTAGGACTCTATTGAACCTTAGGATCTGATACCAAGTTTGTAACGCCCCAAATCTAGTACCCGGAATGATATACGGTGGAATCGCGGAGAGACACTGGAAATTGACAAACGCCATTTTGCTTACGGCGCGACGCGCCACTGACTGAAATGACGCTGTTGAAACTTTAAATCACCATAACTTCTTCACCGGGTGTCCATTTTAGGCGAATTTAGAATCGACCTAAAGCTTATTTAATTCTCTACAATTTGGAGGGTATAAATCTTTAAAAATAACACCTATAAACCAAGTTATTCTTGTTCAAAGATGACCTATATGAAATCACACACGAAAACTTGGTGGATTCAAAAGTTCTTAGCTTAGCTTACCCTAAGAAACTCTTATGAACATGCTTAACACATCATAAGCTCTATTATCACTAGGATAATCATCCTAATTCATGTACTTAAATATGAATCACAGGATAGGAGGTTTCATGTGTAGGAAAAACGGTTTATTTTCTAGCTTAGAAATATACGGGGTATTACATATGTTAGACTAATACCTTAAGGGGTCATTTGGTAGGGTGTATTGTAAAATATAATGCATGCATTAGTTAATGTTTATTGCTAGTACCTTGTTTGGTACGACTTTTTGCCTATGTATAACTAATGCAAGTATTAGTTATACACTCTATTGTGTATTGAAGTGTGTATTATTAATACACTCTATTTCCTATGTATTAGTAATATAAAGACTTTAAACACATGCATTAACTTATTAAATAACCTTAATACCCCACAATTTTGCTCTCAAAATATTTCACCATTCCTTTTCCCGCCATTTTAATTTGCACCAGTGAATCTTTTCAAAATATTTCACGATTTATTTTCCCACTATTTGAATTTACAACAATGAATGGTTTATTTAAATAACTATGACATATTTTTTCTTTGCTTCGAGAGTCTTTAAAAAGATTTTAAAAAAAATTGAGATTATTTCTTTATTTTACGCCTTGTATGTTATTTTTGTTTCGTCTATGTTAATCCATCGACGTGATATTTTTGCGCAAAGTCAAAGGTCTTGCAATTAATCCTAAACCTCTCTATAATAGTTCAACAATATTAATTATGTTTGAAATAACAAAAGAACTTTCTTGCAAATAAGTGTACAAAATCAAAAAAGGGTATTTTTGCAAACAAAAATTTCTTTTATAGAAATTATGTAAGATGCATTATATCTTATACATCAAACCAAACAATCTATAAAAAATAATACATGCATAACTAATACAAGCATAAATAATGCAAGTATTACTAATGCAATCATTACTAATACACTATATTTTGCATTGTTCTTATACACTCTACCAAATGACCTCTAATTAATTAATCTAAGACCAGGGGTGAGTTCTCATAGGGTCAACTACAAATTCAATTGTCTTTTGGCAATTGAATGATGAGATGGTATTATGTTCCTCCCGACCAGAGTCGTCGATCAATCACTCTGAGCTGAACCGATTCTTACTACCTCATATATTAGACCAATACCTTAATTGATTAATCTTGGACCAGGGGTGAGTTCTCATAGGGTCAACTACAACACATGGCAGCCTCTATTTGATAATTTACAAGAGATGGATAATCTATTATGACATGTGACAATCCATTTGATAATTTACAACAGATGGGTAATCTGTCGCAACAGATTACTTAATCTGTATAATAATTTACAACAGATGAGTATCTGATGCAATAGGTTGAACATTTGTTTTTATACAATTTCAATTAAGTTCATATACCTAAATTGATTAATCTAGGACCAGGGGTGGGTAAGTTCATAGGTCAACTACAACTTTAATTGAGTCTTTTGGCAATTGTATGATGAGAGGGTTAAAAATTACGCATATCTTTTAGAATTTTAAAAAATAAATAAGATTAATTCGAACCAAATTAACATTTTCAAAACTTGTCATTCTTTTTCAAAATACAAATCAACCCATACAAATAATCCATTTGCGAGAAAAATGTTTCATCATTTCAAATCTCGAGTTTTCGCACTTTTTTTTTCTCACTCAATTATACAGTACAGACAACAACTACAACTACTCAACAAATTTCTCTACCCTTTACAGCAGATCAATTTTCTTCTTATTTCTGACCACATAGGTGTAATTTTTTACTTCATTCTTGTTGTATTTGTCATTTTCTCAGTCTTCATAGGTAACAGAGTTCAAAAAGAGTTTTATATTTGATATTTTTTTCTAAAAAATAAGGGCTTCTAAGTTAATAATGAAAAAGAAAACTTTTAGTTGTATTATCTTTGAGAATGGATCAACAATTTTGAGTTTTGATGGTAAAATCGTAGGAACAACTCGAGAAAACCCTAGTTTCTATTGCAGTGTTTCGTTGACTATCGTGGTATTATTGGATGTGTTTGTGGTGTTTGTGGTGGTGGTGGTCGTCGTCGTCATCGTCGTCGTGGCACTGGTGGTGGCTGTTGGTGGCATTGGTTAGTGGTGTTTGTGGTGGCATTGGTTTGTGGTATTTGTGGTGGTATTGGTTTGTGGTATTTGTGGTGGCTATTGGAGGTGTCGATATTCGTGGTATTTGTGGTATTGGTTAGTGGTATTTGTGGTGATAGTGGTTATTGGTATGTCGTTATTGGTGGTATTTGTAATGTATTTTTTAAAATTTATGAATACATCAATTGTAATATAATTTTTGTTTTTTGTTGTTTGTAGGTAAAATGTCTCCCAAAAGAAAAGAAAGTGAAAGTGGATCAACGTCTGACCACCTCAAAAAAAAAAAGCTACAGTACAGAGGGATTCGGAGGAGCTTCCTAAACAATCTCAGTCAGGGAAAAAAAGTGAAGCTGAGAAGAGATATAAAAATAATATTAAGGGAGGTGGACAAGGGTCTGTAGATGGTGATGAAAAAAATAAAAGTGATAAAGAGGAGGAATTAGAGAGTGAGAAAGAGAGAGAGAAAAAGGATGATCATTAACATGATGATAATGGATCACCAATGGGGCATGAATTAATATCGACATCCCAGCATGATCCTATCAAAACTTTTAGTATTGACTAGTTTCAAGTTGTGTGCCGATAAATGACAAAAAAGTAGAAGAAGAAATAACTGGTGAAATTGTACTAAAATGTCAGATAGGGAGTAAATTTATTTATTTTAGGAAAATTATGAAGGACGAAAACATAAATGGACTTTTTAAGAAGAGCTACTTTGGATAATTTCTTGAGATGGATGAGGACGCCCCTGCCTATTTCCCAATGAGGATGCTATATGGTCTTCTCAAGTGCAGGATCAAGTATGTGGGGGATGATAAAAATTCGGAGGAGGGGGGGCAAAAAGATGGATGAAATCTGGATCAACTACTATGGCATGCCGGTTTGTTTTGGCTTGCAAGAGTTTTTCATAGTGACGGGATTGAGATGCCATCGTCCAGAAGAACCACCTATCACCAAGGGAACACCCCACAAAAGATCCAAGGCAAGAAAACGCAAGAAAATATAGATGGGATGTTTGACATTGCTCAACGTGGCTACAAATCATTGTATTTATTGACAGATTTCATGGATAAAACCATACCAAAGCATTACAGGGAGCAATTATGCTTAGTTTGGTTTTCCAATTCGGTTATATTGGCAAGATACATCACCAAGGTCATAGAAGATTTGTCGGTGCGTGCTGAGGATTTTGATAAATTTAACAATTATACCTGGGGATATGACAGCTTCTACTTGACTGTCCAATATTTACTGACAAAGCTATCCTCAAGGACGACCACATTATATGGCTTTCCTTGGGCTTTTATAGTAAAATTAATCACTATTTTAACTCATTCATTATGTTATATTGAATATAGTTATTATGACTTCTTCCTATTTACATTTTTTAGGCTTGGGAATTTGAAGTCATTCCTCTCCTCCGAAGGTAGGTAATGGATTACCCGGATAAGATTTCTCATCCAAGGATGTTTAGGTGGTTAGCTGCAAAGAGCAACGCCAAAATAAAGGAGGCTGATCTCTTTAACCCTCTGAATGATGCAGCACGTCTTCTTCAAGTAAAATAATTTTACTCAATGAAATATATTGAACATATGTTATATCTAGTACAATAGATGTTATATCTGATGTGCCAGATGGGACATCTATTACGACAAATTACCCATTTTGTGCCAACCGGTGCGATAAATGGATAATCTGTTATGACAGACGATTGATATCTTGCATCAAATTACCCATCTGTTGCTTTGGTTCTTTGAACCTGACTCCTAACAGATTGACCATCTACTGCAAATTATGCAACAAATATGTAATTTGATGTAACATATTGTTAATATATATACAGATCATTTGTTCCATAACAAGTAACCCAACTGATTACCCGTCTTGTACAATCGGTGCAACAGATTGGTAATACATTGTGACAGATGATTGATATTTTGTATCAGATTATCCATGTGTTGCTCTGGTTTTCTGAATGCGACTAAAATGGATTTTAACCATCTACTGCAAACTATGCAACAGATGGGTAATCTGATGTAATATATTGTTAATCTGTTGTAGAAGTTGATTGTTAAAATGTTAACCCAACTGTGAAAATTATTATACAACAACAACAACAGCAATAAACCCAGTATATTCCCAAACTGTGAAAATTACTATATTATATGATTTAAATGTATCTGTCTTTTTTTCTAGGTTATGCATCCGTGGATCATGCCAACTGAGGAGGAGGAGTTGATGACTTCTTATATTACTTTAGGTCATGTTGATACTATAGCAGACCCCACGGTGGAGTTAATAAGGAAGGAATTGGCTGGAGCAACAGTCATATGAAGAGCAGTTAGGCAAGGTCAGCCTAATGTTGAGGCTTTTCATTTCCAATCTACTAAGGCAGATCGAGGTGCTTCTTTTGGTGGAGTTGTTGGTGTTGGTGGCAGGCATGTTGATGCTTCTACCACTTGTGATGATGAGTATGTTGATGCTCAAGAAAAAATAAATATGTTTGAAAACACCCCTTTTCACCCTTACACAGATCCCTCTTCACCCTCGTGTTCTCGTGGTGAATGCGAAGAGTGCAAGGACAGCTAGGATAAACTCTTTGAAAAAGTAGAGGCTATATCTAAAGCTGTCAAGGAATTTAAATCCAAGAGGGGTGTCATACCATCCAAGAATTTGAGGGAGCGATATACTCCTACAGTGTTGGTTAGGAGGAAGAAAAGAGCAATAACCGACGTACTCTCCTATCGAAAATCAAAAATAATTACAAATCCTCCATCTCAAAAAGTTGTTGAAGTTCAGGTGACATTCAATAAGGTGGACATATATGCAAAACTTGGCGCCAAAGAGAAGAGGGAACTGCGACAGGACAAGAATGCCAAGCCAGGTGCACCAGATTACCCTAGGCCTCCCTTTTCCCCCTAAGACTTCCAGACTATGACAGATATGCGTATGTGTTACGAGGACAAGGCAAGATTACTTTTTCTAACCTAGCCTTCTAATCTAATCTACCCCATGAAGAAGAAGCTATGCAACAGATGTGAAATCCATTGCAACAGTTTGGCATTCTGGTGCAACTGATAGTAGTTCTGTTGCAACTTACTATCCATCTGTTGCATAAGTTGTGTTGGACATTTGATTCAGAGAACCCTATGCAATAGATGGAACATCTTTACAATTACTAACCTATTTAAAAATTGTCTTCTTATATCATAGCATGTTGACAAAATTCTCTGCCTCATGAAAAAATGGCAATTAACGTCCCCAAAAGCTTATGATGCGACTGATAGGATAATAGACCTCGACTTCTGTAAGAAGCTCAAGGATAAGTACGATCAACTCAATGATGTCGCATTAGACTATGACGCGGGATTTGATTTCTTAGTTTCTATGTTGGACTGGGATGAATAATAAATAATAAAATATATTAGAGGGGAGAGGAAAAATCCACAGGCAAGAGCTGGACCAAGGCAAAGAGGATTCTTGTAGTCATTAGTGTGAGAGATACTACTCAAGAAGGGAAAGATTAAAGTTTATGACTGCAACGAACCTGCTGTCAATGATGTCGATCTTTTTCTCCTCGTACAGCCACTGATGGAGTTGTTGCCCATTTTGTTGAGGGAGAGTAAATTGATGAATCATTTGCCAAAGAAAGAGTTGATGAAGAAATTATCGTATTTTGAAGGTCCAAACAAGGGAATGACCCTTCCAAAAAATGATATCAGTTACGCGAGTGGCTCGCACGCTCTTGCACACATCGAATGTTTGCTGACTGGCACAGAAATGGCTGAGCTAATGAACTTTCTGTGCGAAAATGTTGTGGTAAACCTACAAGAGGTATGGGCTTATGGAGTACTAACTGGATGCTTGGAGCCTGTGCATATAGAAGAGCCTGTCAAATAACAATTTTTTATTTCAAGTCACACTTCACTTTACTTTAAATTACATGTACATGTAGTGGCAATAATTTTTTTTTTGATGAATGAAAGTTGAGTTTTTTATAATGCAATAGATTGTCAATATGTTGTAAAATATATTCTATCTATTCTGGCAGATAGTTTATCTGTTGTAATAGGTTGGTCATCTGTTGCATTATGCCGATATTATTTCTATCTAATCTAAGTCTAATCTGTTGCAACAGCGAGAAGACCTGTTTGATAATTTCCAACAGATGACCTAAATTTTACAACATATGCCTAAATCTGTTTGATATTTTGCAACAATTACGCTTGAATATTCATGTGCTCGACAATACCAAGCCAGTAGCAAATACACCACCATGAAAATTTCAGCAATTAGGCTTGAAAATTCATGTGCCCAACACCACCAAACCAGTAGCAATAACGGCAACAATGTAGTATCTTCTTGCTTGATTTTATTTTTCTTCAGAAGCCTTGACTTTCTTCAACAAACCCCAGATTACACGATTTGCTTGTGAAGGGTGTCGTTCTTCATACCAAACAAAGTAACCGCATCCACCCAATTTCTATAAAAACAAGAACACAATTATAAAACAATTACAAGTCAATAATTAATCAACTAATTTAATAAAAAAATATTATCTTTGAAATCTTACAAGTAAAAAAACTATGACCTGGATTTTATTGAGTCCAAGAAGTCTTCAATAGAGCTTCATGACCGTACTTACAATATCAAAAAATTTTATCACAAAAAATAGTGAAAGATGCGCCCAACATTGTCAAGCTCAGTTGGAAAAAAAAATGTAAATAATTTGAAGAATTTGGATAGATAAAAAAAAGATGACGACTAAGAAGAAGATTTAAAAATTTAGGGTTAAATTTTAGGAAGAAGATGAATGTATAAGACATTGGGGGGGGATGAGCATTGGGGGCAAAATCAGATGCCAAGTCGGCAAAAAGTGCCAACCTGACACATTTGTGCCTATTTTATTTTACGTGTTTAAAATGAACACTGTCTACTTGATGCCTATTTTATTTTAGGTGTTTGAACTGAACATTGTCGATGGGTTCCGCCTTTTTTATTTTAATTCACTTTCACTTTTTTACATGTAGTGGCAATTTTTTTATGTCCAACAAAAGTTAAATTTTTATAATGCAACAGATTCTCTATTCGTTGTAACAGATATTCTATCTGTTCTAACATATAGTTTATCTGTTGCAATAGGTTGGTCATCTGTTGCATTATGCCGGTATTTCGTGTTTCTATCTAAGTCTATCTGTTGCAGCAGTGGGAAGACCTGTTTGATAAATTCCAACAGATTACCTACCTGTTGCAACATATGTCAAATCTATTCGATATTTTACAACAGATGTTCCATCTGTTGCAACAGATACATTATCAGTTGCAATATTTGAATCTAGTATTCCATTTTAATTAAAAAGTTCAAATCTAAGGAAAAAATAAAATTCATAGACAACATAAAATAAATTGAAGCCTTAATAAATTAGCTGAAATAAAATCAACGAATAAATAAAATGTAAAAAAAATAATTCTGGGTACAGATCTCAACAAATACATCAACAATTTAAGTATTGATGTCAAGGATTCCTAAGGAGGGGTGAGGTTATTACTTTGACAGACTCAAGCTATAAAGATCTACTCAATATGAACAAGTTGTTCTTCATTCGGTGCTATGAATTTTGGATTTGCTCATCGTGGATCTTTATTGTCGCTTACGTACGATTTTTGTGTTTTCTATTCTCTGTATTTCCATAAAAAGAGTAGAGTAGCGTATTGTCAGTTTTGTTCAGTAGTAGCTTCTAAATCCACCTGAAAAGCCAGAATTAGTCAACGCTAATCACTGAGATATAACAAAATGAAAAAGGATAACTCATTTGTTCTAGAAAATCAAATAGGTCTTCCTCCTGTTTTAAATTGTCTCAAACAGATTATATTTCTATTGCAACAATGAATCAACTGTTGGGTCAAATTTCTACATTAGGAAGACCTGTATGATAATTTCCAATGGATGAACCATCTGTTGCAATATATGACTCATCTATTGCAGCAGATAGGTCATCTATTGGTACAAATAAAAGTGGTACGAAGAGCTGTTTGATTTGCGTAAACAGATGAGACATATGTCGCAACAGGTACTTTATCTGGTGCAACAAGTTAGTCAACTGTTGCAACAGATGTATATAGCTATTTGATAATTTTCAGTAGATGTGCCATCCATTGAAACAAAAATGTGTCTGTTTATTAGTTGCAAGACATATATATTCACCTTGTTCAGATCGTATTACTCTCCTTTAGACATTGTACATTGCTCAGTGCAACACACGGACAGAGAAGTTGCAATTTTGCTCTTTTGGATGCTTGATAATGCCTTGGAAATCACTTTTCTTCTCCTCTTAGCCTTAATTTCTAATGGAGTGGATGGAAATAAAATCCTCTTTGATGGAATGACACCCCTCTTAGATGTTAATTCCTTTATAGAAGCAGTTAATGCATTAATAGCATTAATCACTAATTATTTTTCGCCCTGCAATCTTGACTTTTGCATGCAGAACATTCGCTGGGAGAGGCAAAATTTGTATAACCAGTATGATCATACTCATAATGGTTTGTTTTAAATACTGTAAGAGGAGTATCATTAGCACCAACAGTAGCACCACTACCACCACCAACAGCTCCGTCACCACTAAGACCATCAACAACAACAAGCCCACCCTCCAAAATTATTTTTCTTGTAATGGTTATTGCTCTAAACAATTCCATTTTTATTCCGTTGATGACCTTAGGGTCCGATAAAGTTTGCACAGGCCATAAAGTAAGAAAAAATGAAATCTTCAACTCTCGATTGGTCGAAACTAGCGACGGATGTACAATCTAACATAAATCATTACATATATTAGAATGATGATTAGATCATTCAAAAAAATCATTAATTAAA
>NC_061121.1:46682232-46689320 GCF_002878395.1 Capsicum annuum
GAGGCAAAATTTGTATAACCAGTATGATCATACTCATAATGGTTTGTTTTAAATACTGTAAGAGGAGTATCATTAGCACCAACAGTAGCACCACTACCACCACCAACAGCTCCATCACCACTAAGACCATCAACAACAACAAGCCCACCCTCCAAAATTATTTTTCTTGTAATGGTTATTGCTCTAAACAATTTCATTTTTATTCTGTTGATGACCTTAGGGTCCGATAAAGTTTGCACAGGCCATAAAGTAAGAAAAAATGAAATCTTCAACTTTCGATTGGTCGAAACTAGCGACGGATGTACAATCTAACATAAATCATTACATATATTAGAATGATGATTAGATCATTCAAAAAAATCATTAATTAAAATAAAAACTTAATTATAATTATACTTACTGCATCCTTCGGGGGTTGAAGATATCACGAAATTTTGTATTTTTATCAGTTTTGGCCGACAACCATCTTAAGATTCTTGGACAGAAAATTTCTTCCCGGTAGTTCACTTGTTGTGTCAAATGAGGAATGGCTTCAAACGCCCAAGCCTATAAAATAACGCCAATAAATCAAAACCATTATTGAGTAAAAAATAAATGATATCATAATAAAAGAAAGAAACAAAACATTTACCATGAAAGCCCATGAAAAGCCATATAAGTTGACTGTCTTTGGCGCTAACAGAGTCAACAAATATAGGACAGTCATTTTGAAACTTTCATAACCCCAAGGATAGCTATTAAACGCCTCAAGATTCTCGAAGAGCTTTATTAAACCAACGATTATGTTGTTGTTAACGTCTCTCGCCCAAAGAATATTATGTACAAACCAAACCAAGCACAATGACTGTTTGTGCTTCTTTGAAAGTTCTTTACCTTTCAACGCTTTTATCAAATTTTTATTTTTGAAGGTTGGACCAACAATGGACACCAGGTCATCACGATCACACGACTTGTCTTTGCCTTTTTTGGGTGTACGGGGTGCTTTTTTGGGTTAGAATAGATATAACTTGAGAAGGAGGATAATATTTTAGTCCGGTAACTATGAAAAACTTCTTCCAATCAAAACAAACAGGCATGCCACAGTAATTTATCCACACCTCATCCATCTTATCTTTATTTTCATACATAAACCTACGCTTGAGAAGTTTATATACCATTTCCATTTGGAAACGAGCATTGTTGTCCTCTGACAAATCAAGATATTTCCCAAAGCAGCTATCCCTGAAATAAGCATCCAATTTTTATTCTCAAAGTAATTTTTTGAAGGTGTCCAAAGATTTTCCCATGACTGACTTAACCACAAAATCACCCGTTAAATCTGTGGCACCATCACACTCCATTCTCACCGGATAACGATCAATGCTGAAGGTTTTGACCAACTCTTTGGCGAAAGGGCTATTAGCATTAGGATCATCTCTTTTGAAATATTTTTCCTCCCCATGTTCATCATATTCTACTCCTGATTGAGATAACACTTGTAAAGCAAGCTCATAGAGTGATGGATGTAGCCTAGCTGCTTCACTTATTTCTTTACTTGGACTTGATTCGGATTCTATTCTTTTGGGAGCCATATTATCTAAAATTAACAGAAATATAAAAAATATATTATAGTTGATTAATGTATCGTTAAAAAGAATAATAATAAATCTAACAAACAAAACAGTAAAATAACAGTTCCAACAGATCACTTATTTGTTGCACCAAGTAGTATATCTGTTGCAGCATATAACAAATCTGCTACAGCAAATGAGCAATCTGTTACAGCAATAAAAAATGTATTACTCATCTTTTAAGAAAGATGAATGGTCTGTGCAACAGATCACATATTGTTGCAACATGAGTGATCTATTAGAACAGTTAAATAATTTGTTGCAATGGATGAGTAATTTGTTGCAATAATATAAAACATATCACTCATTTGTTGAGAAAAATGAATGGTCTATGCAGCAGATCACACATCTGTTGCAACATCATCTATTACAACATATGAGTGATCTGTTGGAATAGTTAAATAACCTGTAGCAATGGGTGAGTAATCTGTTGAGAAAATATAAAATATACCACTCATCTGTTGAGAAAGATGAATGGTTGATGCAATAAATCATACATCTATTACAACATATGAGTGATAACCTGCAGTAATGGCTGAGTAATTTGTTGCGACAATATAAAATATATCACTCATCTATTGAGAAAGATGAATGGTTTGTGCAATAGGTCACACATCTGTTGCAACACATGAGTGATCTGTTAAAATAGTTATCAACGGTCAATATTGTTTAGATTTCTGGTCGTCTATCATGGCAGATGAATGATCAGTTTGAAAAATCATGTCTTGGACATGTCCTGTTGGAAGAGTTGATAGGATTTTATCCAACAGGAGGTTCATGTGTTGCATCAAATCATTAATCTGATGGTTCTTCCATTGCATCAGATGGTTAATCAGTTGCATCATATTTTTTTATCCGATGCTTAATTTGTTGTAATATATGGTTAATCTATTGCATCAGATAGTTAAATTATTGCATCATATGCTAAATCTGTTGCATCAGATGATTAATTTATGGCATCAGAATTGTAATCTGATGGTTCCTCTAGTGCATCAAATGGTTGATCTGTTGCATCATCTGACAAATTTGTTGTATCAGATGGTTAATATGTTGCATCAGATGGATAATTTATTGGATAAAACAAAAAACAGTAGCACGGTTTTATTCAATAGATAAAACAACAATATCACCATTTTTACCAAGAACAAGAACAGAACAGAACAAATCAACCCAAATCGTTGTTTTTTTTTTATAAACACAAACAACAAAAATAAAACTTCAAAAAAATGCAACAAATAACAAAAAATCACAATTCACTTTGAAAAGAGAAGAAAGGAAAAAACAGAAATTAGGGTTTTATTGAGACCGCACTTCAAATTAAAACAATAATTATTGAAATTGTTAACCAATACTATAAGAGAAGTTGGCTCAAGTTCCGCGTTTTCTTCAAAACTAAAAAGGCCATAAATTTTTACCTATGAAAAAAAAAGGAACGATGATAAATTCGAAGTTGTTGTGGCCCGAGAGCAAGGCTGTCACATCAATTAAAGGTTGAAGAATTCAAAGTTGTTATGGCCGGAGAGCAAGGCTGTCACGTCGATTAAAGGTTGAAGTCGAAAAGAAACTCGAAGCCCAACTATTTGTTATCGGATGTTGAAGTCGTCGAGGATTGAAAGAAGAAATTTAAAGAACTGTTGGTTGGGAGAGAGTTGAGAGAAGCTGTTGAGAGGGAGGAGAGAGACTGGGGGTGGTTGATTTGGATTGAAGAGGGGTGTGGGTTGGGTTGATTTGTACATTTGAAAAGATTAGAAAGTTTTGAAAATATTAATCAAGTTCACAATTAACTTAATCAAGTTTCCTAATGATGTTTGATCCTTTAAGTTGGTCAATGTCACCAATCCTTCATTCAAAACTTAAAAGACACCTTTCCTTCAATTTTCTCGAGTTAGTTTGGCCGAGAAGAGTCATTTCTATCTTCCCCGAATTTAAAAATTGAGATGTAGTTTTGATTTTCATCAATAACCAATTTGTAAACACCCCTAGTTGTAAGTTGTAACTCCCTCGTTCAATTTTACTTTTTTGAAATTTATATAAAATATCTCTTTCCTAATTTGGGGAGTTGATACTCCTCTATTTGACCTTTTTTTAATAATATTTTAATTTCAATTAATTTCACAAAATTACAAAAATTCTTGATTTTCTTTAAGTCGTCAAGTCAGAATAAGTCGTTATATTCTAAACTAAAGGAGCATGACCCATGTCAGCACGGGCCCAACATTAAGATATTTTGATTATGTATAATAAATAGATTGATGTTAATTCGAATTATGAATTATAAAAAATTAATACACAAAATATATTAACTACTTAATCATATTTTTGAAGGAGCCAAATTATCTTGCAAGATAATTGTGTATAACTTATTCATATAAATTAAAAAATTTGATGCATTTTAAAGTTTAGATCTTTAATCATATGACTGATACTTGCTACATTAAGTATAAAATATGAGATTAGAATTAATATATAAGACTTAACACTTGTTGTATAAAATAGAAAATTATTGTTGAAAAATATAAAGAGATATCTAGTCATTGCATATTACATCACATGTGGGTTGCAATTAATAATCCAAAATTGCATCATATTTCCCTACTAAGCCGACATAAACATCTTTTTCTTTCATTTTTTCTTCTCTTTTATTTGTCAACTTGTTCTTTGAAGTTAAATTAAATTAATATTTTAAATTTAAATTTTAAGTGTTCCAAAAATTATATAAAGAAAAAGTTATAAGTTACCATCCGTCATATCAATTTAAGTTATTTGACTTTGAGAACATGATAAAATATACTTCTGTAAATGTTTTATCGAACTTTGCTTTTGTATATGTTCCTTCCATTGAAACATAGGAGTCGTTTGTTAGAGTGTATAAAAATAACTTTAAATAGAACATATTAATAATGTTTGTATTACTAATATCGGTATTATTTATGCTATCATTATTTCTTATACATTGTTTGGTGTGCTGTATTAGAACTTGTCTTTTCAATCTTGATATATTTAAACAAAAGTTTAAAAAAAAAAAAAGATTGCATATACATTCTAAGATTCATCCGGGATCTAGCACGGGTTCCATATATGTTATTTTTTGTCTCAATTTATGTGACACATATAAAATTTAGATAATCAATCATATTTTTAATGTGTCTTTAGATAATTTTAGTTGTTAACTATTGTAATTTATAATATTTTTAAGGTAATTTTCAAATAATATACGTTACTTTTCATATCCAAACTTTTGTGGCATTGATAGTGAATTATATTTTTAAAATAATTTAAATTTTTAATTATTGTGATTTATAATACTTTTCTTCTGTTTGAATTTAAGTGACATTAATATAATTTCGAGAGTCAACCAAATATTTTATATCTTTTAAATTTTATAAGTTGTTAATTATTGTAATTTATAGTATTTCTTATGTATTATTTTGAGATATATAACAGATTCAATTATTTTTTGATATTTTAAGTTGTTAACTATTGTAATTTATAATACTTTTTATGTAATCTTTGAATAATATATGTTGCTCTCCTTGTCCATAGTTCTGTATCGTCAATAGCCAATTATATTTTTTAAATAATTTAAGTTTTTAATTATTGCGATTTATAATATGTTTTCTATTCCAATTTAAGTGGAACTATTCTTAGATGGTCATAATAATTAATTAGGGGTGATTAGTAAAATCACGATTGAAGCAGTGAAACATAAATGTCTTAAATGACTTACAACAATTAATTAGAAGTGACAAAGCAAAATTACTATAAAAATAACTTGTGAAAAAAATTTAAGTGAATCTCATATAAGACGACAAGTTAATTTATCATTTGTATATCTATTTTACCCTTTTTTATTAAATTTACTCAAATGACTTATAATAATTAATTAGGGGTTATATTCAGTAAAACTATGATTGAAGCAGTTGAAGCAGACATGTCATAAATGTCTATTTTGTTAATACATAAATGACTTATAATAATTAATTAGGGGTGATATAGTAAAATTACGGCTGAAGCAGCTGAAGCAGACATGTGATACATGTTTATTTAATTTTTTTCTAATTAAATATTATTAATTTTTTAATACGTAATGATATAGTAAAATCATGATTGAAGCAGCTTAAGCAGACATGCCATAAATGTCTCTTTTATTTTAAATTAAATATTATTTATCTTTTAATATATAAATAATTTATAATAATTAATTAGGGGTGATATAGTAAAATTATGGAACAAATATAATACTACCTCCGTCCCATTTTATATGTCGTCATTTGACCAGGCACAGAATTTAAGAAATAAGTGATGATTTCGTAAAGTTTACAAAGTTGTCTCTCTTAAAGTTATTTTAGTGTTTACTTTTTAACTATTTTTTCTTAATAAGTGGGACCCACTAAGGATAAAATGGGAGTGATGCCATTAAATAGTTACCAAATAAGGAAAGATGAAATTCTTTTTGGGACGAATCAAAAAGAATATGACCACACATAAAATGGGACGGCGGGAGTAGAAATTTAAATGAAGGGAGTAATTGATTGATTGGAATAGAGAAAAGACATGATTTCCCCTAAACTTGTCCGCTCAACTTACTTTAGCATTTAAACTTAACTTTCGTTTATTTATCCCCTTAACATCTTTAAAGTGTATTAATTTCACCCCTAATACTGATGTGACATTTTCAAGAAAAAAAGACACGTTTATTTGTAAAAAAAAATTAATTTCAGTAATATTATATTTAAAATATAATAGAAATTTTAGGAAAAAATGAACACATTTTCTTCTTTCTTCTCCAAAACATCAACAACAACACTCAAATTCCTCCATTAACAACCTCAAATATATTCTTCACCAACACTCTACTTCAATTTTTTTTATTTTTCTCCATTAACACCACCAAAAACAACCACGAAGATACTAAATTAAAATTTTTCCTCTATTGAACACAATCTTAACCTTCAATGGAGCCGATGACCCCTCCAATTTTGAACTACTCAATACACAACCAAGTATTTGAAATTCACAAAATCTACAAACAAAAATAAAATTTTAACAAATACCCATTAAAATTCAACATGAATTCAACATTCTTGTATAAAAAAAAAAAAAAAAAGATCACTGAAATGGAGTTTTGTACCAACATGAATTCAATATGAATTCAGCTGATGAAATGGAATTCAAACATTCTTGTACCAACATGAATTCAGCTGAAAGCTTTAAACAAAAATGGAGTTTTTTTTGGGCTTTGCTTTTTGCTGATTTTGAAAAAAGATTCAATTGGAAAACATAGGGAGTGGGGGTGGGCCACTGGAAGGGGAGGAGGGGGGATACGTTTGCAGGGTAGGGGTAAGGGTGATGGCTGGAAGAGAAGAAAACATAGAGAGGGGTGAGGTGAGCTGGGAGGGGGGTGTGAAGAAGAAAGAAAATGGGGGTGAGGGGACTTTTTTATTTAATATATATATTAGAGGTGTGCATCGGTCGGTT
>NC_061121.1:46692320-46712118 GCF_002878395.1 Capsicum annuum
GGACTTTTTTATTTAATATATATATTAGAGGTGTGCATCGGTCGGTTTGGTTCGATTTTATATACTATCGGTTCGGCTTATTGGTTTTCGATTTTTAAATATGCTAAACCAATAACAAAACAATAAGATATTTTTTATCGATTTCTAGTCCTTAACGGTTCGATTTTTGGTTTAATCGAAGAAAATACTCATAAAATAGAAATAATAGTAACTAACATGAAAAAAAAAAAAAACAAATCTTAGTTACAACCAAAAATACTATATGATGTGTTTTAATTTACAAGAATCTTCAAGTTTGAACTAAATGTTGTTAGAAAAAATTAAGAGTTTGTATAATTGAAATAATAGGTTTGTTAATTTGTAGAAATTAAAGAGAAATATATAATAAGTCATATATATATATATATATATTCTTATTGGGTTATCGGTTTACCCAATAACCCAATAAGAAAACATCGAACTGAACCAATAACCCAATAATTTTTTTATAAAATCATTAAAAAATCGTTAACCTAATACCCCAATAATAATAAACTAATAATATTTTTATCGGTTTGATTTATCGGTCGATTCGATTTTTGCACATCCCTAATATATATAATTATATATATATATATATATATATATATATATATTTAAAAATATATAAAAATAATGTGTGGAGGATTAATTTATTTTTAGAAAAATAGTAATTTTTTACGTGACTTTGATGTGGTATTGACGTGACGTTAATGTGTAGGTGAGTGTAACACATTTTTCGTTGTGAAACTGGTGTTCAGTTTTGAGGGGTAAAAATAATATACTTTAAAGATGTTGAGGGGGTAAATAAATGAAAATTAAGTTTAAGTGCTAAAGTAAGTTGAGCGGATAAGTTCGGGAAAATAGTGGCGGACTTAGGATTTAAGTAGAGTGGGTGCTTACTACAGTAAAATAAAATAAAAAATCACCTCAACTAATTTTAAACCCGACCACACCTACCAATGGAGAGCCTTAGGATCAACCTAAATACAGGTGCACCTAATTAACTTCTTGTTTAGTGGGTGTTTTTATATAATTTGTACCCATTTTCATATATTTTTTATATAATTATATTTATTCTATGTTGAATTTAGTGGGTATCGGAGCACCAAAATTTATATGTAGGTCCGTACTTGCGGGGAAATGATATTTAAGAGAAACGGGAAGTGTAACTCGGGTGAGATATCCGATGGCTTCGGCTATATCAGTTATCTCTTCATCCATTCTTCTTTCTTCTTCATCGCCCTCTCTTTATCATATTCCTATTTCAAATTCACTTTCATCTATGTCCACTTGCCTTTCTTCCAAACCATTTACCCATACCGTGACTAGAAACCCAAAAACTCTTATTTGCAAAGCTGCTGCTGAATACAAATTCCCTGACCCCATTCCTGAATTTGCTGATGCTGTAAGTTTTCTTTTTGTCTTTTAATCTGTTTAGTTTATTGGGTCTCCTGTTTTGTGTAAAAAGTTTGGATTTTTGTTGGGTTTTTTAAAATTTAGGAAACGGAGAAGTTCAGGGATCATTTGCTAAAGAAACTTCCCAAGAAGAAGGATGTCTATGGTGATTCTATTGAAGAAATTGTTGGAATCTGTACTGAGGTAGGTACTTCCATTGTATTACTACTTCATCCAGTTCTTTATGTATTTTTTTTTTTCAATACTCGTGTTCGGGTCAGCTTGTGCATAGCTCAATTAAGTTTACAGGATATGTGTTACCTTATTTTACAACAACAACAATAACATACCCAGTGAGGGACCTTAATAGCTCAGTTGGTTGGCTATTTAACTTTCACTTATGGTGAGGGTTTGATTCTCCACCTTGTAATCCCCTTCCATTTTCCCTTTCCCTACCCATTTTAAAAAATTAAGTGCAGTTTGGAGAGGATATGATGTATGCAGACCTTATCCTTGCCTTTGTGAATACAGATGATGTTTTCGATAGACCCTTAGCTCAAAGAAATGCAATGGAAGATGATAAAAAGAAAAATAATGATAGCAAAGAGCAAGATAAGCGAAGCAATCGATGTAATAAAAAAATGACGAATAAGATACTATGTGAATAGCTACTAGGAAAGATGAGAAGAGGAGATTATCTCCCTGCTTCTCCCTCGTAAAACATTAAACGTGCTACTCCCTCAAAATTTGAATCAAATGAGAAGGAATTAACTAGCATAAATTACCTTTATTTGCTGTAATTAAGGAATCCTGCATTGTGGCCCAGAAATTGCTTATGCTTTATATGACATTATGTAGTGAGACATAATGGTACATTAACATTATGTTGTAAGACACAATGGTATGTTAACTACTTAACATTATGTTGTGAAAAGGGTATGTTCATTCTGCAAGATTCGACCATCAAAGTGTCCCTCTTCTGCTGTTAGATAATCAAATCACAGTATGCATTAGTTATCACCCCTTGTAATAGGAGTTACTGGATAGTTGAAAGGCAATGGATTTCATTTAATGAAATAAATGTAGGACCTCATGGTAGACATGTTCTGCAATTGATACTGCAGTTATGTGTGCCCTCTTCAAATACCTCACTGTCCTATTGTATTGCCACCATTTGGACCTTAATAACAACAACAAACCTCAGTGTACCACAAGTGGGGTCTGGGGAGGTCTGAGTGTGCACAAACGTACTCTTGCCTTAAGAAGGTAGAGAGGTTGTTTCCGATGGACCCACGGCCCAAAGGATTCACATAGCCTCAACTTACTTGGGGTTGAGTTTGAGTTGATTGATTAATATATATGGTTTCCAATTTGCTTGGGGCTATGTTGCACGATTTAGTATAAACATTACCAATATTCTTGGTAGTTGAATATAAATCCTTTGCGCAGCATCTTTCCCGGCTAAGAGTAACCTTGGCCAAGATGCTTTTTCCCTCGTAGGTTTTCGAGTTTTCGCTTGTTATTTTCTTGATTGAAGCTGCATTTTCATGAGCTGAAAGTATACTGAAGTGTTAGTACATTGGTTCAAATAATTTCTTGAACAGATCCTCAACGATTTCTTGCATGCCGAGTACGGTGGTCCAGGAACATTACTGGTTGTTCCATTCATCGATATGGCAGATACCATAAACGACAGGGATTTACCAGGAGGACCGCAGGCTGCGCGTGCTGCAGTCAAATGGGCACAAAGTCACATTGACAACGATTGGAAGGAATGGAATAGTGGCAAGAAAAAATAATCCAACAGCTAAGATCCGGAAGGAATTGAATAGTGGCAAGAAAAGATAATCGAACAACCCAGATCAATCGCTAAAAGTTTTGATGCATGCTATATATTCTGGTAGTGTAGGACTAGAAATTAGAGGCCCACATAGAGAAACTTGCTGAAAATTTCTCATTCTCATTATTCGAAGCGGGTTTAGGTGCTAATGCTGTTATCTGTTAGACCACGGAAACTTTGTTATATTATTATTACGCTCAGTATTTATTTCTGAACGTTCCTACTCTGTGCTCAATGTTCACATATTAGATGTCATACGATCTGAATAAGGTAACACATTGTTCAAGAAACTCCTTAACACGAAGCCAATGTGGTGCAGGCATATTACATGTCATCTAGAATCTATTATGAACATACATATTCGCCTTAAAAATGGTGCACATAAAGTGAAAGCAGTATACTACGGAGTACAACTAAGTAATGCATGGCAACGGAAGAAGATGCAGCCATGGAAAACCATTATGAAACCAAAAGCCGCTTTTGAATTGATTAAGCACTCGACAAGCAAAAGGTTCAAATGTACAACTGAATGCGAGTAGCTATAACCAACATGTCAAAGTATCTACGGTGAAGAAAGCCTGCAGAAGTAACTGGACAGATAGTTTCTTCCCCTTGAACGTGTTATATAGTTTCTTCCCCTTGAACGTGTTATACTTTCGTCAATGACAAAAAAACGAAGGCATCCCCAGTGCTCCAGACTCGTGTTATATCTAGTGTATTAAGCAGTATACTATGGATGGACCATGTACCTACAACTCCAAAAAGAATGTTAATGGAACTTTCTTATCACGACCTCTACTGTCATACTCATGGAAGCAACATTTCACAAAACAGATCGACTACGTTCAAGCAACTCTTCCCTGTCAATGAAGCGGTCAAGCAAGTCTTGCTCCCGGAGAACCAAACAGTCATCACTCTTTCCAAACCATTTATACCTCTTCTTGGCAACATGATCGTAAACAGCATCCCTTAAAGGAGCAGGTAAAATCGTGAGATAACTCAGCGCCGAGTAGGGGAATGGCAAGTGAGCTAGAACCCTCAGTGCAGCTGCAGCAAAAGTTAAATATATTAGACTTGTGATTTCCACAGCTAGCCATACCATTCCAATTCCAGTAAAGAAACAACAAAAGCAACATACTTTTAATTGTGCAAGAATAGGAATGATCTGCGAAAAAAGATGATACTAACACTGTATCTCAACATACAGAAAGCAAGCAGTCTATGAAACTCGGTATTCCACTTCCGATGAACCATGCTAACTTTTTCATTGCAGAACATAAAGAATTGAACATAAAAAGAAAAGGGATGATCTAACCAATGGTTGAATCCTTTGCAATTTGATTCATATAAAGTTCAAATATTTTTTTCCCACCAATTTATAATTGGTAAAATTTACCCGACAAGTAATTCCAGGACTTTCCAACTGCTCTAAACTTTAATAAAAGGAAAGCAATAAGTTGCAAAAGAGAATTTATAAGGTCAAAGTTCCTACCTTTCTCACTCCCTGATCAACGGTCTTTACCTAAGAAAAACCATCTAATTCAGACTCCTGAATACTGCTATCAATTCTTGCAGATTCATGTCTTCTTCTAAATGATAAAATTGGAATCAGCCGGAGCATGGACAGGATAACAACTTGTGATTTTCAACCCCATGCCACTATCAAATTCATGACAAAAATTAAAAGACTCACCACAACCACGCTGATTTCCAAAAATACCAGTTCAAGTAAATCTAAATGCTCTAAATCTATAAATTGGTAAAACTATAAATTACAATTCCGATAACCGTAACTGAAATCATGGGGGGTAAAGCTATCCAATGGAAGTAGGAGTTAGAACATATATCTTTAAACTAGCAATTAGCTCAAGCCAATAGCCATCAATATCCACATTACCAGAATCTTAAGGGCTAAGCAAATTGCATAAAGTAAATCTATCATAGCTATCTGCCATAGTATATTTGCCAACAATTTATTGTATTCAAAATGAGGATGATTATGTAGTTCATGAGAGGACAACTCGAGAGCAGTCAGATGCACTTCATTTACAAGTTAGTCAGGCTCTGGTGGTAAATGTTAGATGCTACTTGGACATACAAAATAGGAATTTTTTTATATAATGGCAATAATTGTGAAACCACATTACCACAATGAAGAGAGAGCCAAGTTGATACAATAATAATATAGGGGGATGGTTCTAACCAGTGGAGCCTTGATGGTATAAACCTGGGCCTTCAACGAATAAGAAGCGACGACGAACGTCATCTCGATCAAGATCACACACACTCATGTAAGGTTCAGCAGCCTTTGACTGCAAGCAACAGAACTTGATTTTCCTATCCTTGTCAGCTTTAATCACCCATTTCACACCTACATATAAAATGGCAAGAAATTCATAAAAACTGAGATGACCAATTATGCATGTGCCCGTCCGCTCCTATGTCTATGCCCCAACAGTACTTTAGACATAAAAAATAACCATTTCAGCATCACCCAATGAGACATTTAATCAACTATCCTTCAATCCCAAACTAGTTGAGGCAATGAGAAGCTACTGGAAATTTCTCTTACAAACAAGTTTTCTGTTTGTCCGTATGTACAAGTAAGCTTCACCAAAAGCGACTTGTCGCTTTCCAAATGCTTGCCAAAATACACTACTTTGTTGTTTGTGTTCCAGAAATGGTAACTCCTACCATCTTCTGGCCTACTGAAATTTATGTGAAAGATCGTGATAAATCTTGAAACCGTATTCAATTTGATTAGATATGTCAGTAAAATATAGTGGTTTTGTCTTTATATTTTTTCTTTTTAAAAGAAAAAAAAGTCAGTGATGGCTGAGGAGCCTTGGTCAGCGGAATATAGCTCAGGAACATCAAATTCCCACAATTCAAATTATTCATCCCAATGAGAAGCACAAGGTACTTGGCAACATCATAGTCATAACGACCACCAACTATATACAGAAAACAAACTATAACACTAAACATAAAGTTCAAATTATATCTTGCTCAAAACAGAGGAAGTTGTCTATATTTGCCCCTTAACTATCCTGATGTGCAACTCATACAGGACATAGAATACACGATACAACAACTTGGCTTGCAAGTGCGCATCAGTTGTTTTTATCGATTGATGAATGATAACACCATTTCACATCTGACAAACATAACTCCCTCCGTTAACACAAGAATCAAAATCAAATTTCAAATCATCAAGCTAAAGAAAATTCACAAGTGAAACATATGACATGAAACCTAAATGTACATGTATAGCCGTGAGTTTACCAACCTCAGCAGTTCCTCATACCAAATTGATAAATTCACTTCCAAAACTAAATTTATGATAGCGAATATAACTATAAACACAAAAACCATACAATGATCGCACTCCTGTACTCATTTACAACCTCCAATACAAAATTATAGTAAGAAATCAAAGCATTAGCAGTGAGGAATAAAAACACACTTAAATATCCCGATTCTTTGAATTTCATACCTTAATTATCAGTTGTGCAAGTTTTCAACTATTTATCAAAACACAACATAACACAAAAACCGTACAATAATTGCACTCATGTACTCATTTACAGCCTCCGATACACAATTGCAGTAAAAAATCAAAGCAAAGAGTGAAGAATCAAAAATACACCTGAAGTATTCCAGTTTTTTGAGTTTCACACCCAAACTATCAAATACCTGAACTATCACCAACTATGTATCAAATCACATCTCCACTATTGATTATTCACTTTTCCTAGCTGAAATATCACCATCATCCAGTAGGAGAAGTGAACAATTCATAGTTGAGGTGTGTTTTGATAAATAGTTTATGATAGTTTGGATTGGAAACTCGCATAGCTGGGTTTCCTACCTACCTATCTACCTGAACTATCACCAATTATTTTGATAAATAGTCGACCATAGTTCAAATAAAACCTCCCACACCTGATAATTTCAGGTATGAAACTCAAAAAAACCGGGATACTTTATGTGTATTTCCGACTTCAACTCAAGCAATAAGCAAAGCACAAATGCAATATACATGTAAAAACACGAACAAGCACCATTGATAGTTGCAGTGTGCTTTGATATATAGTCATGAAAGTTCAATAATCAGAAAAACTCGCACACGTGATAGTACTGGTATGAAACTCAAAAAAATGGGGATAATTAGGTGCAGTGGACTTCAACTCAAGCAATACACAAAGCACAAATGCAATATCCAGCTAAAAGCACGAACGATCACACACTAGGAGGTTAAGCATACCGTACCGTTGTGACAAAGATGACAAACGCCGTCATAGACAACAACACCAGGCTGAAGCAAATTCTGACCAGTCACCATTTTCGGACCCAAAGTAGTACCTAACTGATCACCCAGAACAATATCATCTGCAACAAAATCCACAGCCGAAGCCGAAACGCCACCATTCAACGAAGCAGAAGAAGAATGCTGCCGGCGGTAAATCAACGGCGCCGAACAGTTCAATTTTCCGGTCAACAGTAACCGCAAACCTCTTTTCATCATCTCGAAATTCCTGCATAAGACGTTTGCTTGAGCTCCACGTCGGTGATTTTTCCCTATTTAAAGGAAATGGAATGGGAAGAGCGTGGGATGGAGTAGTTGTATACGTGGCGAGCATCGAAGGGTGTTATAAGAACTTATCTAACGGTGGAGGTTTAATTCGTTTTGTTATGTGTTCTAAAAAGTTCTATATATGACCCGGTTGTTTCCACGAAAGTTGTAAGCCAGTAGTGCATTTATTTATTTTTAAAAAATAAAGTTTCAAATGCTCCCTCCCTCCATTTTTATTTATCCTTTTTTGACGTAATAGACACTTTAAAAAAAATACTATATAATAAAAATAATTTTACTATATTATTATTTAATAATAATATAATCAATGTATTTTCATTAAAATTTGGAGAGGATAAATAGCATTTAATAATCATTAATAATTTAATAATAATATAGTATTTAATAATATTTAATAACAAAGGTAAATAAATATAAATAAGCAACTTATGTATTGACTAGGGAATCGTGTCCGCTTCGCGCGGTCACAAAAGCTGTATTAATAATTAATTTTATAGGTAATTGTCTTTTTATTATAACCTATTTGTGAAATTATAAAAATTTCAATTTCATATATGACATATATTATTATCTAAATTTTCATTCAAATTATATTTGATTGACCGTTATAGAATATTTACATATAAAAAGATTAGCCTCATTTCGTAAATGAGGTTATTGCAAGTTCGAAAAGAGAAATATGAGAAGCTTTTAAGAAAAAGAAAGTAATATAAAATGTATAACGAAAGAACATAAAACACTTGATATACAACTTACAAGAAATGTTTTGTTTTAACAACAAATTTAAATGTTCTGTCAAATAAAAAGTTGTGCTTAATAGATTTATGTTCTAAGATCATATCTTTGAAAATTACCTCATTATATGATAGGAAGAACAACTTTTAACTTTTCATTCTCTTTATTTTCAGTAATCCCATTCTCAAAACACTTAATGCTTGCATACGGTGTCGAAAACACTGATCCTTTTTATTTTTTATTTTTTCAATTCTCATTACTATGAGTGCTTGTACTCATGAAGAAGCTACATTAAGAAATCTGCATTATTCAGTTAACTTGTGATCTTACCTCAACATGTGCTTGACATCAACGAAAATAAGGCGTAGGGAATGCTTTAATTGAGTAATATGAATTACAAAAATAAAGTCAATAATTAATAAAATTGTAACTTATAGTCTTAAATTACAATTTAGTAATATCTTTGAGAAGGAATATAGAAAGGTTTTAGAAAAAAGTGATTAATAATGTTAATGATGGAAAAAAATTACTTTGATTTCTTCAAAAGTTTAATGCAAGAAATTAATAAAAAAGATACAAAATCTTCTTTTAAAAAATAATAGAAAAAGGTTTATGGAAAGTGATAATGGTGTTAATGAGCAAGTTAAAATCATCTCATTATTTATTAAGTATATATTAAATAAAAAAAATATTATCTTGAGGCTGATATACATATTCAGTTTGTAAATTAATTACTTTAAAAATTCTCCACTTTACAAAATGCTTATAACGTCTTCTAAATGCACCAATAAATATTGCCTTATTTATATTATGATAAATGCTAGTAATTTTTTTACAGCCTCTTTAAATTTCTACATATATATATATATATGTATGTATGTATGTATGTATGTATGTATATTAAATATTTATGAATTTAAAGATAAATTAAAAGTCACTACATTTAACTATATTAATTATATAATTAAAAAAAAAGGTTTATAGCTTTAATATTTATGCCTCTATAACTCACCTATTTAATTTTTAACCGTAAACAATAAATCAAATAACAAACTAAAAAATAATCAAAAGAAAGAAAAATTCTTGTCCAAAAATCGTTCATCTAACTTATGCTTAGTCTATATATATTAATTTCTCTATAATATTATTTTATTGCATAATAAATAATCATTAAATCATTAAATTTAGTGAAAGTAATTTTGAACTTGAAAAAATAATTAAGATAACGCAATTAAGGAATAATTTTTAGATTTTCTAATATATCATGTAAATTTAAAAAATAGAAAAAATATATGAATCTACACATCTGGTCTTCAAGAATAAGCAAATTCTTTATTCACACCATTTCATCCACACTGATAATTCTAATACTAAAAGAAATTTAAGAGAGAAAATTAACATTGATGATTACTTAATTGTATTTAATATTTTAAGGGGGGAAAAGGCATAAACTTTAATTTAAAAAATAGATGTCAATGCTAACTTAAGAGAGATGTCATATTCTTTTTTGCATAGCTTTATTATTTTTATAAATATTAATATAGAGAACATTAAATTTAATTTAAAATACATAGGGAAAAATGATACAGAAAATATTTTTGAAAAAATAAAAGAAGAAAGAAACTAGTTGAACAAAGAAGTAGCACAAATTTTGGCTCCTTCAACCCTAAATTTACTATTCTATTGACTTTTTTCCTTTTTTTTTTAACTTTCCTTCTCTTCTTCCTTTTGATAGGAAATATTATCTCCTTTCAAATCACACAATAATATTTTTCCTTATTCTTCAAATGACTTGATATGAATTTCATAAATAGATTGATATTTTTTCCATATAATTTTTCTTGCCCTTTGACATTCTAATCACGCTTCCTATAGATTTCTCAATCAAAATTGATTTTCTTTTTCAATACATATCTCCTCATTGAAGAAATTATAGTGCAACATATTTCAATATGTATCATCTTGTTCATCGGAGGAATTATAGTGCATTATATTGTCAACAAAGTATGTGCTCATTGGAAAAATTATAGTGCAACATATTCTCAAGAATTTTTTTTATCTTGAAGAGAAACGTTTATTTACATATGACTTTTTTCCTTACACACAATATATTTTTAAGGGTTGAGCAAAGAGGGGAAGGTTGAAGAAGGCAGGAAACTAATTGAGAATATGTGGAGCATAACGATTGTATATTACATTTCATAAGAGAAAGAAGCAAAGTTAAAGAACTCAATGTTCGTGATTACAAATATTAACCCATTTTATATGCAAAATAAACCATTTTAGAAAATGATGAGTTTAACCTTTTCATATTTCACTTACCTGCATTAGTTTGAATGCAGCATTTAAAGAGACATGATTCCTCAATAGTTGGTGCATTTAATACTTTCACTTTTTAAAAAAAAAATATAAATGAAAATGTATTTTATTTATTTATTTATTTTGCATTTTTTGGACATCAATAAAGGAAAAAAAATGTCAAAAATAAGAGAAAAAAGATAAATGGCAATGCTGGCCATAGAGGCATGCCACATCAGCAGTCTTCTATTTCTCCTTTATATATATATATATATTGAATTTTGAAAAAAAAAAGTTAAAAATATTTCTCTACTTTGATAAATTAATTAAATTTATCCCTTGTTATATTATTGGATACCCCGGTTATTATATTATTGGGTACAAATATACCTCTGTCATCAACAAAGATATCAAAAATATCCCTCCTTTTAACACTTCTCCATCATGGCAAGATAAGAATTACGTGGCGTGACATTTAGGTTAGGTGAATGTCACCTCAGTATTAGAATTTTTTTTTCTTTTTCATTTTAAACTTTTTGCTTCAAATTTTGTTACTTATTTGCAAAAAAAATTGACAATTTAAGTACTCATATATTTTATTGACTTAAAATAAAATAACCGCCATTGTTAAAAAAAAGGTCAATATCTCCTCACCAAACGAAAGAGAACCATCATCAAAGGCGACGGAAGAAAAAAATGTCCTGCATGTCGAACTGTAAAGAGTAAAAGCAGCGAGGTTGAAAACTAAGTTATCGAAAAAGGTTGTGAATTTTGAAAAGTCCAGCAGCGAGGTGTCGAAAATAGAGGTTTAAGGTTAGTGAAAAGTTAAAAAAAAATTGACACCACCATAATGTTTCACTACTAACTAATGATAGTGATTAGCGATTAGTGATTAGTCTTCTTTTTTTACTGCTAAATACTCACATATTTTATTTATTTTAAAAAACTAATAAATTAAATAATTAAGTAAATAAAATTGAAGCAAAAATATAAAATGAAGAAGGAAAAAAATCTGATGCTGAGGTGGATGTCACCTCACCCAAATATCATGTCATGTGGTTTACACTTTGCCATGGTAGAAAAGTGTTAAAAAGAGAATTATTTTTGATAATTTTGCTAATGACAGGGGTATATTTGACCCAATAATATAAGGGGGAATAAATTTAGCCAATTTATCAAGTAAAGGATATTTTTAACCCCTTTTTTTTTATTTTTTAATTTAAACAAATATTGTTGAACATCTATCTATTTTTAGTAACATAGATAAATAAAAATACACAGAAAGAGAGAAAACACTTTTTTAACGTCATCTTTCAATATTTTATGTTTGTAACTTCAATTAAATATTACTATAAAAATTGACTACAATTAACCTTAATTTAAATATTTTAGTGGTGTAACACAAAATTACGAGAAGGATCCCCCCAACTGAATCATGAATTCTTTATCTATTTTCATGCGAAAATTAAGAATGAAAAATTAACATTCTTAATTAAAAATATTTATCTAAATTATGAGTCGACAAAGAAAAGTAGTTCGGTGCACCTTATGTTTGAATTTTTTGTTCTTTATTAAAAGACTCTGCAATAGACAAAACAATCTTTTTATTATTTTTTTCTAAATAATTATTATTATTATCATAATATTTAAGATTTTTGGGACGTTTAAATCATCTAAAATTTTGACATAAGAGTTGAATCAAAAAAGGACACTAACGAGTTCTAATTTAGGGACATAAGAATTTGATTTATGAAATAATTAAGATTTTTAAGACTTTAAAATTATCTAAAATAAAAGAGACACTGCAAGTTTTATTTTAGTGACATAAGAGTTTTATTATGAAGTAAAACAGCGGGTAAATTTTGATATAACTTTAAAATTCATTCCTTATATAAACTACGAATATATATATATATATATATATATATATATATATATATATGTATGTATGTATGTATGTATGTACACGATTTTAAAAGTTATTAGGTAAAATTATTTAACATAAGTTTTGGACTTCTATAAATTGAGATTCGTTCCTCCCACAAACAATATAGTCATTAAAGATTTGTTTAGGAAAAAAATGTTTTCTCAGTAAATTTATGTTTTTTAATAATAATTTTTGTACTATGTATGTAGGCCACTTGATCAAATTATATTAAATATTTTTTTATTATAATTTTCTTTGTCATGTGAATTATAATTGTCAAATTTTACAATTATTAACTTTTGAACGATGTCATGCTATTTTACATGGATTTACGCATATGTTTCTATTATAAGTTTTATATTAAAAATTTTATTAGATTGATTAAATAATCCTAGATTCATTAATGTTAGGTCTCTTATTTAAGTTGTTTTCTTTTATGTTTGTATAGATGTTTTCTGATGGAATTGCAGCAAATTGAAGGTTGCTCTTTGATAATGGTGATATACCAGAAGAAAGCAATTTTATTTATAAGATGACATCATGGATTTTCAAGTTTCGTTAGAGACTGATAAATACATTAGAAAATAATTACTCTCTTTATATCTTTTGATACAAATTTATATCAATAATAATATATTAAAAGTGTGGAGACCTTTAGAAAAGTGAATTGAATTTTTCGTCTTTCATTAAAAGTCTATACAATATACGAAACTGTCTTTTCACATCCTTAATTTATTATAGAATTATATTTATGATATTAATTTTAAAATATATAAAACTAAAAATTCCTAAACTATATGGTAAGAGAAAATATAACATCAACAAACTAATAACATATATGGTAATTTTTTCCCCAAAAATTTAGTTACATGAAACATGAAAATATGAGAACGGGGGAGGGGGGAGAGTACAAGACACTATGGAACTCTAACTACAATTATGGTCCAAATTAAAAAAAAATTAAATACCACCCTAAATAATTTGTTTAGTTACAAATATAAAATAATGCCTTAAATAATTTAATAGCATAATTGATTGTTCTTTTTACATACGAAAAATAATTTTTTTTCCATTTTAGAGAATCCCTTTCTTAGAAGAAAAGAAGTTGAATTTCTATAAATTGATTATTATTCCTTTCACAACAACATAGTCCTTTAGAGGAGATTATTCTCCTAATATTATATTTTTCTTTATATCAATTATACGTAGATTTAATTTATTACAAATTATGTTTTTATAATTTGTCTTTATTATCACCGTTCAAGATTTTTTTGTTTTTTGATGATGTAAAGAAAAATTAAAGAATAAATATTTATATTATTCTTCATCTTTCCCTATTTTTCTATTGATCATGTATGCCTATTCTTTTTTTTTTTTCTCTATTTGTGTTACAGGAATATACAGTTTCTCAGCAGTTTATAACTAGATATTTCAGTCATATTTTTTTACAGTTTTTCAGCAGTTTATAACTAGGTATTTTCAGTCACATTTTTTATAAATTTTGTACTGTTAGTCTATCACTTTATGATTTTCTCTATGATTAATAATTAAAGAATTCTAAAATATATGATAGTAGGAAAATAAAGTTCTATTTGTGTTGCAGGAATATGTAGTTTCTTAACGGTTTATATCCAGGTATTTTCAGTTATATTTTTTTATAAATTTTGTATTGTTAGACTATTACATTATGATTTCTCTATGATTAATAATTAAAGAATCCTAAAATATATGATAGTAAGAAAATAATAACTTTAGCTCAAAAAATAAAATTGTTATTATAATAATTTATTGGTGCACGAAAAATAATATTACTAATGGCACGTATTGTAAAGTTAACTAAGTAGCACACACAAATGAAAAAAAGCAACATGAAGAAAGTCTTATTAGTAACACTGATAAAAAAATAAAATGGAACAAATTAAAGTTGTATTATAGTTATCTTAAAATGTTTAGTCATGCCAATAGTTTAAAATTTAGTCTTTGAATTTATTTAAAATAATATGTTAAATAATTTATGAAAGAAAAATAAAATTTTTCATAGTTAGGTGACTTTCTTTGTGATTTGAATTTTTCGTCCTTGATTAAAAGATTTTTTTTTAGACAAAATTATTTTTTCATTATTTTCCTCAATTTATTATTTAATTAAATTAAGGACTCCTCAATTATATATGAAAATAAATTAAAACTCCTAAAATATTTGAGAAGGACCTGATGAAATAAATAAATAAATAAATAAATAAATAAATAAATATATATATATATATATATATATTTAAATGTACAATCGACTCGGTAGGATTTTTTTTTTAGTTCAACCGTCCTTAACTTTTTTTTTTTTTTTGCTTCTATTTAGATTAATAATAAAAAAATGATGAAAGCTGCATCGACGAATAAAGGACAACATGAAGATAATTGAACATAAATCTAATCCATGAGCTCATGGTTACTGTGGTTCGGGTTAGTTTTATAACTTTAAGTTGAATATCATGAGTTTAATTCGCTATGTTCTTATAGAATAGTGAGAAGTTTTTATTTTAATATTTACTTGATCTATTGTATACTTTTTTAGAATCGATAATAGATGTTATTTTATTATCTGAAAAAATTTAGGTATTTATGTTCACTGTTGTTTAGGCGATATTGTATGTGAAAGATTTATTGAAATATTTTATATCTTTGAGTAAGATTAAGATATTGAGTCTTCAACTTTGTGATTTCATGGTTTCGTATTACTTTTTCTATTACGTTAGTTTTATTAATCATGATTTTTTAGCTTTTAGGTTTCAGATTTCCTTTTCTATTACGTTGATCATGAATAACAAATTATTCTTTTATGTTTGTAGATTTAAATTTCGTTATTAAGTCTTCGACATAACTTTGTGATTTTCAAATTTCAGATTTTCGTTTCTATTATATTGATCTTATTAATCATGAACAACAAATCATCATTTTATGTTTAATTTGTAAGTATATATTCAAAATTTATTTTGTACATCTTGATAAATATGTATAAATAAAATAAGTTTATTTGATTCAGATTTCCAAGTAACGCCAAATTAGGATTATGAAAACCTAATTAACACCCAATTGAGATTTCTCTTCGTGTGGGCTTATATAATAGGAGATTCATTCATCAAGTGCAATCAGATAAAATTTGATAGTTTTGCTTAGAGTATCACAAAAATGTTGTTGCATGTCCAATTTCATTATTGATGCTCGCGAAAAAAAAAGGGTAATAAAGAAATACGTGAGCTTTTTTAACTTAGTAAAGGATGTCATATACACAATGAATTTTTAAGAACTTGATGGAAAATGTTATTTCGGTATCGAATTCCAAGATGAATTTTCATAGTAGATTTCAAAGGGAATAGTCAATTCAACAGATAGTATATATACTATATCAATTCTTGACCGGTCTGATAAAATTTGTTAAAACATAATTTTTTCGCATAAATTTGTGAAAGTAATGATTTGCGGAGTTTCTAATAGAAAATGACAATTTTTTCAAAAAACAAACTTATTCAAATTATATTTTTTCAAATAAGTCCTTCACCAAACCAACAAGACCTTGAAGCTTGCTTTTTCAAGTGTCACATTCTGTCAATAAGGAAATACTTTTTGTGACAAGACTCGGTCGCCTGTCAGTAATTTATTTTCTTTAAGTACAGTTTTTATCTTAAAATTTTTACATTATTTTTTTTAAAAAGTTGTTTACTTAATATTATAACATACACACATAATTTTTTTATAAAAAAAAATTAGTATTAATTAACGCGAGACACACGTGCAAAGCACGTACAATTGACTAGTATACTAAATAGTAAGAAAGTCTTGCTTAGATGTTTGCCAACTGATAGTCTATGATGACGTCATGTGTTAATTTTTAGAACAAATTAGTTAAAGTTAGGTTTAATTAGTTATTAGTTACTGTATTCAATTTAAAATTTGAAATAATTAAATATATTAACATTTTTATGACAATTTTTATTTTAAATCTTCTGCTAGAATTGCTCCATTAAATAACTAATTCTTATTACTTAATTATACAATTGTTTTGATAATTTAAAGTTCCAACCGTTCATATTTTGGAAGTTACCCCTTTTAATGATAATTTACTGTCAATAATTTTAAACTGACTCCATTAATTCTTTAAACAGAAATACATTAAATTAAAAATTACTAAGAAAATTTTTTAAACATTTTAAAATTTATTATATTTTAAATTACTCAATTATTTAAATTATTAGAGTCATTAACTCATAATTAAATTACTAATAACAAAGCCTTCTAAGTAATTATTAATGATAGAATTATAGGCTAAATAATTATATTTATATCACTATTATTAGATTTTAAATTTCAATTTTTAATTTTACTGTAAATTGATATAATAATTCAAACGTGGGCGAGCTGAATGAGAAGTTCAGTAAACATTGGGAATGGAAAGTTAGAATAAAGAATTGGTTAGTTTACTTTTTTTTTTTTTTTTTTTGGTCTTTTTAAATTCTCTTTAATCAAACTTTTGAATTTAAATTAGTTACAATTTCTAAGCAGTTACAACTTCTCACCGTTTTATTAGGAATAGTTTATCATTTGTCATCTGAATTCGTCGTTCATCTTCTCTCTAATTAGCATCATTTTTTTTTACAGAAAAAGGTTGGTTGTTTACTACTTCAATTCATCATTTTTTTTGTATATTTTTTGCAGATTTTTTTATTCTTATTTTTTAAAATAGCATAATTACATAAGTCATTCTTTAAAAAATGGTATTTTGGTCAATTATTCATCATAGGTACATTCTGTTGTAATATTTATGAAGTTTCACGTAAAGATCTGCCAATTGGATATCAAAAACCTGCTTAGTCTATGACGACGAGAAACTCCAAGCATATTTTTGAAGAAAAATGGCTATTTGCAACTTCTAAACCGTCTATTGCTACTATGAACTTGGGATGTAAGTTCTTATTTTATGGGCAGTTTGTGTTTACCTTTGTGAGAATTTTTTTTTACCTATTAATGGCTTAGTGATTATCCTAAATATTTGAGATTTTGTTAATTTTTTCCTCTAATGTTATTAAAACAATGAACTTTATGCTATATTAATTCTTTACCATCTTATTCTTGAAAAAAAAGATTGAAAAAAAGATTTACCTACTCACATATATCTATGTTCATTTAGTGTCAGGGTGTTCGATTTTTCCTTTCTCATACCTCATTTAGTGTGAGGGTGTTTGATTTTTCCTTTCTCATACCTCATAATTGACTTTAGCAGACACAAGAAACAAACATGGGAAAAGTCATCGTTTCTATCCTAAACTATACCCGAAAAATCGAAGCCACACCTAAACTATACTAGTGACCTATTACACACCTAAACTATAAAAAAGTGAAACCATTTACCCCTGTCAGGCTACCACCACTTGCATGTGGTGTAGTGTTTTACACGCGTTGCCACATCAGCACCATGTCAGTAAAAAGTATCACTTTTTTATAGTTAAGGTGTGTAATAGGTCACTTATATAGTTTAGGTGTGGATTCGACTTTTCAACTATAGTTTGGGGTGGAAACGATGACTTTTCCCTTGATATTTTTAGCCATTTACTTTTGTTATTTAATAGGCTGGACGCGCCTAAAATAAGTGTAACACACACGCCTTAGAATGAGGGTTGCGGGGAGGTAATAATATCACTTTTTATAGTTAAGGTGTGTAATAGGTCACTAATATAGTTTAGCTGTGACTTAGACTTTTCGGGTATAATTTAAGGTGAAAACGATGCCTTTTCCCAATAAACATTAGAGATGAAGTCAATCATTAGTGTAGAAGACCCACACATAAAAGAAGCCCATATATTGTTAAGTTTGTTTAATTTCATGTCTCTCTATTTAATAAGTTTTTTTCTCTATCTGGAGAATTATATTTATTTTCTTCTTTTTAATTTGTGTTATAATCATTGCAGGTAACTCACTAGACCAAGTAACTTGATGATTTGGCTTTATCACAATAAATTGAGATGCAAGCGATCAAATCCTTCGAGAAATGAATGCAGTTGAAAAGATATGTTATAAAGCAATTGGTCATGATTAACAAGTTGTTTGGATGGTGATTTTGTGTGGTATGATATGGTATGATTTCCAAGGAAATCATATTTGTTTTTATTGTTTTTTTAAAAGGCATAGCATGATATGATAATCTTTCATGGTTTGGGAACATGGAATTGTCCAATTTTTAGAACCACCAATTTAGTGGTTTTGCATGATTTTCTTATTTATTTTTTCAACTATGCTCTCATGTAATATTTTCTATTCCTATTTTACCCTTTACCCCATTTTGCATGGTTACTTTTTTTAATTTGATCAAAATTATTAAAATAATTTATTTAACTTTAAATTATCTTCGGTTTTATTTATCATGATTCTTTTTTAACTGAATGTTATTGTTTGTCTTTAATTTTCACACATTTATAATTTCATGTACAGATGACCAATGAAAATCATAATATTCAAATTCATTAAAAAAAAAAAAAAATTAACCTAAACAAATCCCACCCCATATCTGATTAACTTCCCGTTACCATTTTCAACCATCACATTCACACAATTGCACACTACACAAAAATATATTACACTCCCAACAAAAATATAAGCACATAAGCATAAATTCTACTTCGGGAAAAAAAAATGTTAATACGAGCGTCAGACTGCGTTATATCACTTGAAGCGGGAATGTTTTCTTTCATCTTTAAATAAAAAATGATCATATCGTAAGTAATAATTTAATTGTTTTTCTTTTAATTCATATAATGTTTCTCATAATGTCGTTAAAATTGCATTATTCTTAAATCTAATTATTTTATTTGCATTATTGCAGGTACTAGAAATTCAATTATATTTGATTAAAAAAACAAAAAATTATGTTAGAAACAAGGATAAAACACACGAGGTACATGCACTAAATTTATTTGATATAAAAATGTTTTGAATAAGT
>NC_061121.1:46712218-46717648 GCF_002878395.1 Capsicum annuum
TTTTTTTGTGTTTCAATTGTTAAGTTATACAAAATAATAAATAAAATATCAAAAAATAGGAACTCTATAAACTTCTACAAAATAACAGAAAACAAAAACAAAAATTAAAGTCAGTTAAATTCAAACAAATAAAAAGAAAATTTAAATGCAAATATAAATAAATAAATAAAAGTTCTCTAACAAAAAATTCTAAATATTTTATTTTTTAAAAGATAACTGATTTTAAATGTTAACTAATCAAAAGCTCCTTCTCTAAAATTAAAAAAATAATAGTAATCTATATCTATAATCTATATCTATAATATATTAAAAGTGTGAAGGCCTCGTAAAAGTGATTTGAATTTTTTATCCTTTATTAAAATACTCTGCAATAGACAAAATTACTTTTCAGTTATTTTCTTCAATTATTATTTTTTATATAATATTTAAAATTAAGGAATCCTAAATATTTTGGTAAGAGAAAAATATATTTTAAAAATTAAAGAATTATAAAATATTTGGTAAGAGAAAATACACGCTAAGAAATATTTTTACAAGGTTTTGACGTTGCATCATTACCCTTTGAGAATTGGATTCCTATTGAAAGTCCATAACTTTGTGCATTCTCTGGTAAACAATTTTCAATTGGACTTGATTTTTAACGAAAAAATTATGAAGTTTAATTTGGAATTAAATTTTTACCAAGGAAAACATCACCTTAACCAAAAAGGGAAAAAGTTAGTAGGTGATGCAGATTTTATTAAGGTTACTTTTAAATACTGAAGAATTGTAATTTAATTATTTTTTTAATATTTAAGACTTTTAAACCAACTAAAATTGTATTTTTATTTCTTATTTAATATGTCAAATCATCAAATATTGTATAATTTATTCTTAATTAAGACTCTTAGATATATAGAGAGACTACCAACTTTACAAAATTCAATCATCGTGTATGCTTCTATAACCTCACAGTTTTTATCTTCTTTCGTGAATGTCTGCACTTCTTTTTTTGTTCAAACAACATCACAGAAATCCTACATATGCTTCTAAATCTAACACTTTTCTTCCTTCCTTTTTTCTTTAAGAGTTATGATTGCTTCATGTCAATCAAGTTCTTTAAGTATTATTATTTCTTGGTTGTTCTATAGTATTTAGTAGTTTTTCTTGATTTAGTTTATTGTTAATTCTATTTTTAATGCGTTTATATGACTTTATAAGAATATTTTTGTTGTTCATAAAAGTGCTATTGAGAGTTAGAGTTAGCTCATGATGAGTTCTACACTTTATCTCCATGAGGTAGAGGTAAGTTTATGTACATTCTACCTTCGCCAGACCCCACTTGTGATACTGATACTACACTGCTATATTTTGGTTGTTTCTTTAGGTTTCAGAAAGATATGACTTCAAGTCTCTTTGATGTTTTCAGAAATCAAAGTATATTAATTTTTATTGTTGCACTTCCGTTCCTTCAATTTTTTAATTTACTAAATATAAATTGTTAGTTTACATATTTTGATAATGTAGGGAGTTACTGTCTAGACAATCTAATGTACTGCATGTGGCTTTTTCTTGTTTAGGCTCCTATGCATCGCCAATGTCAATGTTAATGTTAATTACTATATAGGTTATTAATTATTGTGGTAAGTTTTAGGATTAGTTTATATATACATATTACCAAGTACCAACTAACCAATATTACATTATGTCTTTTTCTTTGTTTAGGTTGAGGATTCAGTTAGAATTTTGAAATCAAAATAAGTTCTTAAGAATGAGGAGCTAAGAAGCTAATATTTTATATACCCGTAACTACATTGTATGCCATTTAATTGTGACTTGAGATAAATTTTCTAACATATCTATATATTAAACGGAAAAAGGCCTAAAATGTTCTTCAACTATGTAAAATGATGCAAAAACGCCCTCCATCTACCTATTGAGCCTAAATGTCTTTTTCGTCTACCTATTGGGCCTGAATGCATTTCTCACCTACCTATTGGGCCTAAAATGTCTTTTCCGTCTGCCTATTAGGCCTATTTTATCCTTTTATTTAGGCAAATTACATGAAAAGGTCATCCTTAAAACTATATTACATAAATAATACTTCCTCCGTCCCAAATTATGTGTCATCATTTCCTTTTTAGTCCGTCCCAAAATAAGTGTCGCCTTTCCTTATTAGGCAACTTTTTAAAAACACAATTACCCTTTTACCCTTATTGGTCCCACTTAATTAAAAAAAAAGATATTGACACATTTTTTGATAAAAGATAATTTGGTAAACTTTACCAAGTCTTCCTTTTTTTCTTAAATTTCGTGCCCGGTCAAATGATGACACATAAAATGAGACGGAGGGAGTAGTACTTTTTCAATATTACAAAAAAATAATTTTTTTTTTACATATATAGCCATTTTAAAAAATCAGAAAAGATAATTATAATCCTAATTTAATGTTATAACTAATTATCAGTTCACCTTAATTTAAAAGATATATTTTCAATCTTCAAATTAAAAGTGAAAAAGATAATCCCTGCTTTCAAATCTTTCTCTCTCTTATATTCAGAATTCAAATATTTTAAATAAACTAAGTATTTCATCATTTGCCCGTGTATGTTTCGTTTTGTTTTCATGTATGTTAATCATGTAGTATTATTTTATTATCGTGTATTTTTAATTCTAATGTAATGGGTTAACCATAATTTTTTATTGATAAATTTTTATGAAATAAAAGTCATTATGTTGGAAGTACAAATATACCATGTATTTTTGTTGTATAAATATAATTTATAACAAAGTTAGATTATTATTATTATATTTTTTATATAATTTAGGGGATAAATATTCATGGTATATCTCATTATGTCGGAAGTACTTTTCTTGTTAAAAAATTATTTATTAAATATAAATATATATTTTTAATATTACATGGTATAAACTTTTTATATCTAAAATATACCATATAAATTATGGTATAAATATAATTTGTATCGCATAAATAAATCATGTGTTTTTGTGATATAAATATAATTTGTATAATATATAAATATATCATGAATTTTTATGGTATAAATATACCATATATTTTTTATAAAGGCATAGTGATAGCAGACAATAAAAATGAAAAACATAAAGTTTTGATATAGTATATAAAAAATAAATGAACAAAGGCTTCCATAAAATTAGGCAATAAATAAAAAATATGAGAATTTAACATATAATTATTTTTTTATATATTAGAATTTGTTATAAAAGAAAATGTTTTATATGTTATATCTGGCAAACAACTAACACAACTATGTATATGTAAAAATTAATATTGTGCACTATTTATTTGATTAATATTAATAAAAATGATAGGAATTTTATGTAGTTTGATAAAGATAAGTCGTATTATATAATTTTTTTCTTAAATAAAAGGAAAAAATAGTCCTAATAGGTAGATGAAAAAGATATTTTAGGCTCGATAGGTAGACAGGAATGACATTTTAGGCCCAATAGGTAGATGAAGAACATTTTTACATCATTCACACAGTTGAAAGGCATTTTAGGACCTTTTCCGTATATTAAAAGTACCAATATTTGTAGTGAAATATTTTTTTGTTCGTCGCTAATCCTAATTAGCAAGAATTTGCGACGAATGAGTTATGAATTATCAAAAAAATATTCTTTATTATGTTAATTTAGCGATGGATTAAGGATTCTTATCATTTACTACTTTTTTATTTAAGTACTTCAACAATATTGACGCATAAAATATGTGGGAGAAATTATGAAAAATGAAGGACTCCTAAAAATATGATAAGAGAAAAATATATGAAAATATACTTTCAAAGGAATATCGAGTATAGACATCGGTAGAATAACTAAGATTGTGAAGAAAAGTGTGAAGTTGAGAAATTAAGTTGTGGAAAAGTACAGTAGGTGTTTGTTGAATTATCCCTTGAGGTTAAATGGATCCACGAATAATTAAAAGCACCGCTTTTTCAATGTGTGTGGCTTCTCTCTTGTATACAATCAAATTGTATAGTGAAGAAAAAGGAAAAATATTATGAAAGGTAAGTTAATTTTCATTCATTATATTTTAATGTCAATGCTTATTTAATCAAAAATTTCTTCCGTATCTTTGATGTATTTTTTCCAATTTTACACTTCATCCTATAAAATTTTGTCCTCCCTTTTTGATAATTTAACAAAGATTTATCTCGCATGAAAAATAAAAAATTTAACTTTATCTTTTTTCAACTATCTTTTTACGAAAATAATTTTAGTATAAAATAAACAAGGGGCTAAAAGAAGACTAATTCATTTTGAAAATATCGTTTCACACGGATCAAATACTCGGAATAAAAATATTTGGTTTCTCATACCTAATTAGTAGGCAAGGTATCCAATTTTATACAATAAGAATTTATATATAAGAATATGAGATTTATTTATACTATTTAAATTTCTTTGCCTTTATTAAAAGACGTTACCATTAATGAAATCTTTTCACTTTTTCCTTCAATTATTATGCCATTATCTCTATAATATTGAATATTATCTATGATAAATATATGAAAAAATAAAATAGAAAGACTCCTAAATTTATTGTGTACGATTCTTCAAAATATGATTTCACACTGATTAAAGTAGTAATTTAAAAATTGTACAAAATTTGTGTGAAAATACTAATTACAACGAATTCAGCCTGGACTTCGAAATACAATTTTAAAAGGATATAAATTCAAGAATCACCAAAGACAATTTCTATTAAAAGTGACTATAAAAGGACTCTTACATTGTACTCCCTTCGTCCAACAAAACTTTGACCATATTCACTTGTTTTCACCTTTCTAAATACAATTTCAAATTAGATTTGACATTCTTATGGTCAAACACTATAATTTTCACTAAAAATAAAATATTTTTTTAAAAAAAAAAAAGTAAAAAAATTTCATGATCAAACGAGCTCATACTTTGGTTAAAGTTAGTTGCAAATAACTAAATTGTTAATTATTCTACTTATATAAATGTCAATTACGTTATAAAAAATTATTGATGTTATTATTCATTTTAATATTAAAATCTTAATTTGCATGATAATTTATGAACATAAAGTGGAGAAAGTGACATCATTATATTTTGATAACTCTTGTAACTTCTTACACTTTATTTATACTCTCAGACCTATAGGGAGTTTTTAATGTATAGAAATTGTTATGAAAAATTATCCGGTTTGCATGACATAATATTCCAATATTATTTAGGTTTACAGGTACTTTCTTTGTTAACAAAATCATACGAGTTAGAATCAAACTTTCGTTAATGGATAATCCACTTTGTGATATATGTCGTAATTTGAAAAAAATTGTCTATATCAGTAATAAAGGTTTTATCAAAATAAAACAATTAGGTTTTATCAAAATAAAACAATCAAACACGACGAAAAAGAAAATATCAATTGAACATTTG